>NC_057812.1:285389850-285619626 GCF_018294505.1 Triticum aestivum | reverse complement strand
CTCGAGGCCGGGTTGGCGGGGAAGCCGGCAGGCGGCCGGGTTGGCGGGGCCGGGAGCAACGCGGACGACCGGGTCGCGGAGCCGGCCGGGCGGGAAGCCGGCGAGCAACGCAGAAGGAGGCGGCAGGGGGAGCAGGGGCTCAGGCGCGTCAGGGCCTGAGGCAAAGCGGACGGCGCGCGGAGCCAGGCACGGCGCGAAACACGCGCGGGTGCGCCGGGGGATCCAGAGACGGACGAAGTAGGGAGGCGCTCGAGGAGCTCATAGAGGTCCGGCCGGGCACGAGCAACGCGGCCGCGCATATGAGCGCCTCCCCTGATGGCGACAGGCGGACGAGCAGAGGCGTGCTAGTGTACATCCATTGTCTGGGAAGTGTACGGGGATTACTTGGGTAGTATCTGAATTTTGTCTGGAACTAGTATATGGCCATTATCTGGCTAGTGTATTGGCATGATACGGGAAGTGTGCAGGCAATATCTCGCTTGCATCTAGCCATTGCACGAGAAGTGTATGAGTGGAGGAACGACACGCAGCTTAGAGGGGAGCAGACACGCGGATGGAAACGGCTGACCGAAACGAGGCGGTGATGTGCGCGCGTGGACGAACGGCCGGCGTCGCCGCGGTGGTAACGAAGAGGCCGACGGCAAGGACGCGCCACCCCTCGCGGCTGCTCTGGGGGCGGGTCGATGTCGAGCCCCCAAGCGCTACCGGAGAGACAGCGCGACATCGCGGCGGTGATGGCGAAGATGGTCCCGCCCGGACAGCGAAACCAGCAGCAGCGTGGTAGCATGGTAGTAGTACCACCCCACGGTGGGCGCCAACTGTCGTGGTATTTCTCACGGGGGGCTTGCGAGTCGACAGATGCCACAAGGGCTTAGTGTGTGGGTAAGACTGCTGCTGATAGGCCCGGGAGCGGGTATGCGAGTAGCACGCGGTGGTTTACCCAGCTTCGGAGCTCTCCGTAGAGATAATACTCCTACTGCTGCATGTCTGAGTGTATCTGGTATATCTGGTATAGAGTTGCTCCTGGAGCTGTATCTGAGATTAGTGCCAAGGGCATCTGATCTCATATATGCATGCGTATGGTCGGCTCTAGTGGCCAAGTATGGTCGTGGCTCTTGGCTGTGAGTGACCTTGTGGCCAAATGGATGTGGCGTGTGTGTGTGGATGGATGGATGTGTGCCCCTTTTATAGTGTGGGCTAGCTTACTATGTAAGCTATGTGGCTAGGCATGGGTAAGGCATGGCGCATGTCATGCTTGTCCCCTGGGTCACTTCATAAATAGTGTCAGGGGACAAGTGACACTGTACATGATGGCGTCGCGGTACGGTTGTCTTGTCCGCGGTATGGCCGTCTCGTCGGGGTCTTGTCGGTGTCGGGTTGAGCTGCAGTCGGTAGCCGGCTGGTTGGCGCAGTCGGCAGCCGTCTGGTTGGCGTAGTCGGCAGCCGGCAGTCAGCAGCCGGCCGGGCAGAGCAGTCGGACGGGGAGCTGACAGGAGCGGCCGGGCAGTCGGACTGAAGGGCTTTGCTAGCCCCGATGTCTTGAAATATCGTCTTGCCGTCCTCGGGGTACCCGTGGTCGATTACTCCGACAACGGGTGAGGAGAGCATCGGAGGACGCCATCGGTCGCTCTGCATTTGAGCTGGTTCACCGAGCTGAAGGTGATGGCATACTTGGACCACCTTAGCGGGCGCGTGGCCTCGAGCTTTGGGAGGGCTGCATTCACCTCGCGAGAGAACTGCTTGAAGATGCGCTGGGAAGCCGCGGCCTGAGCACCACCCAAGATGCAAGAGATGGCGTGCGCCCCCTGGAAGCTCCAGCCCCCTCATTCTGATGGTGGTCGTCATTCCTTCTTGGTGGCGGAGACAGCAGAAGGAGGCTAGGATTGCCCTGAGGACGGTCCTCGCGAGGCCGGTCGCGCCAGGCGCCCTCACGAGGCTGCTCCAGCTAGTGTTCCTCATGAGGCCGATCGCGCTACTCTTGGCGAGGTCTGCGGTCGTCCCAGCATCCTCCACCTCGTTCTCCTCCTCGGCCGTAGCCCTGGTCGTTGTGCTCGGGGCATCGACCGAAGCGTCCATCTCAGATGGCCCTGAGCTGTTGACAATCGCTGGTGTTGCGGCTGTGCACATTGTGGAAGGCGCAGAACTGTTGGCTGCCCTTCGACGACTCGGGGTGGTCCCGGTCGCGCTTCGTGTCCAGCTCTGCCGCGAGTATGGCTACTCCCTTGCGCTTCATGTCCTTGACCTTGGCCTTCTTCTCCTCTGGGTCGGCAGCAGGGAGATCGTGGAAGGAGAGACGCCCCTCCTTAGCTCTTGCACACTTGGTTGCTATGTTGAACAGCTCCAGAGTCGTGCATAGCTCCTCGTGGATGGCGAGCTCCTTCTTCATCTTGATGTCGCCGATGCCATCGGAAAATGCTGAGATGATGGCCTCGTCCGTCACCTTGGGGATCTTGAGACGAACGTTGTTGAAGTGCTGGATGTACTTCTGCAGGGTCTCTCCTAGCTGTTGCTTGATGCGGCACAGGTGACCCGCGGCCGGAGGGCGGTCGCGAGTGCCCTGGAAGTTGGCGATGAAGCGATTGCGCATCTCTCCCCAGGAGGAGATTGATCCCACGGGCAGGTTCAGGAACCATGAGCGGACGCCATCCTTGAGAGCCATGGGAAACTAGTTTGCCATGACCTTTTCATCGCCGTTGGCCGCCTCGATGCTCAGCTCGTAGAGCTGTAGGAACTCCGCGAGGTTGGGGGTGCCGTCGTAGCACAGAGGCACATCTGACTTGAACTTGCCTTGCCAAACGACGGTGCGCAGCCCGGGAGCGAAGGCACGGCAGCCTGCGGTGGCCACCGGGGTCCTCAGAAGGGGTGGAGCCTGCCCTTGATGTTTGCGCACCGCTGCCGCAGGCGGCACGCGGTCTTGTCGTGGTGGCGCCGGGAGCGCTGGGGTGTTTTCTTGCGGCCGGGGAACCTCTTTACAGCTTCCTTCTTCGTGCGCGGGCACACGGCATGGCGGATCACGTCGCGGTACCGCGCGCCTTGGGGCGAGGACACCGTCTTGATGCGAACGGTGCAGTGGCGCTACGTGAGCTGCGCGTCTCGGCGCGAGGGCGCCATCTTGATGCGGAGTCGGCGGAGGCGCTCCGTGAGCTACGTCGCCCGCGGCCGGAGGTGGCCAGGCAGCGAGAGGGATGGTACATGGGAGCCCCCAGCGGCACTGATGAGCTCGGCGATGCGGTCTAACCAGTCCTCGTGGAGGTCATCGACCGGGCGGTAGCGCAGGAGCTTGCGTGCCATGAGTAGCATAGCCTGTGCGTCCGTGGGCGCGGGGCGAGCGTGAGACAATGAGCCGGACGGAGTCAGCGATGGGGTGGCGGTGAGGCCAACCCGCTGCATGGAGGGGTGCAGTGATGATGCTTACTGCTCATTTGCTGCCAGGGCCTCTAGCGGCATAGGCAATAGGAGAAGGAGAACGACGGGGAGGCCCACCGATAGGGGTTGTCTAAGCAACACGGGCGGCGAGGGCGGCCCGGCGCTCAGCGCGGGCTCGATGCACGTCTGACATGGATGCGGTGGGGCGGTGGAACATGGATTATCGGGAGGAAAGCATCAGCGCACCCCTACCTGGCGCACCAAATGTCGGATTTCAGGTTTCGGCAAAACCCTTGAGGTTCGAACACTGGGGTGCGCACGAAGATCTCTCCCCCCAGCTCACGCTCTCACCACGATCTCAGAGCTAAACATGTCGAACTTGCAGGAAAAAAAGGACACAAGATTTATACTGGTTCGGGCCACTGTTGTGGTGTAATACCCTACTCCAATGTGGTGTGGTGGATTACCTCTTGGGCTGAGGATGAACAATTACAAGGGAAGAACAGCCTCCTGAGGAGAGGTGCTCTTGTGCTTGGTGAGTTTGTGTGGATGAGGATGACCTGAATGGCCATCGATCAGTTGCCTCCTACTGTGGTGGATAGCCCTATTTATAGAGGCCCTGGTCTTCTTCCCAAATGTAGGCGGGAAGGGATCCACAACGGCCAAATTTGAACGGAGACAACTAGTACAAGCTATCCTGACAAAAGGTGGTCTTCACCTGCCAAAGGATCTCGTGGCGACGCTGTCCTCGGCTCCACGGTGACCTCCGTCCTACCGTCCTACTGGTCTTGGTCTCGTTGCACCGATATGGAAACCTTTGCCTAATGCCTTGGGACTCCTCCCCCGCGCTCGCCTCTTTAGCACCAAAGAGGAAACGAGGACACTGCGCGCACTGGCGCCCGCCTGGAGCCCACCTAGCCCCGGTTGTCATGCCTTGCATCACAGGAACCCCGCGAGGTGCCCCTTGCCTTGATCTCTACGCCCCTCGCGAGCTAGCCTGGTGAGCCCGCCCCCGAGGAGGTCTTGCTTCGTCCGGCTTGCGAGGCTCAGCCCCTCGCGAGGGCCGTACGGGGCCGCTGGCGGAGCCACACCGTGGGCCGCAGGCAGGCAAGTCTAGGGACCCTCGTTTATAGGACGCCGACACTTTGGTTCTCAATACAAAGTTCTCCTCGATGTTCTTGGAGATCTATCCGATGTAATACTTTTTTGCGGTGTGTTTGCCGAGATCCGATGAATTTTGGATTTATGATCAAGTTTATCTATGAATAATATTTGGTTATTTTCTAAATTCTTATATGCATGATTTGATATCTTTGGAAGTCTCTTCGAATTATCAGTTTAGTTTGGCCTACTAGATTGATATTTCTTGCAGTGGGAGAAGTGCTTAGCTTTGGGTTCAATCTTGTGGTGTCCTTTCCCAGTGACAGTAGGGTCAGCAAGACACGTATTGTATTGTTGCCATCAAGGATAGAAAGATGGGGTTTATATCATATTGCTTGAGTTTATCCCTCTACATCATGTCATCTTGCTTAAAGCGTTACTCTATTCTTATGAACTTAGTACTCTAGATGCATGCTGGATAGCGGTCGACGTGTGGAGTAATAGAAGTAGATGCAGAATCGTTTTGGTCTACTTAACACGGACGTGATGCCTATATTCATAATCATTGCCTAAATATTCTCATAAGAATGCACTCTTCTATCAATTGCTTGGCAGTAATTTGTTCACCCACCGTAATACATGCTATCATGAGAGAAGCCACTAGTGAAACATGTGGCCCCCAGGTCCCTTTCTTATTATATTGCATCTCTTTTTATTTACATCGCATCTCGTTTACTATTTTTCAATCTATACAACAAAATACCAAAAATATTTATCTTACTATCTTTATCAGATCTCTCTTTCGCAAGTGACCGTGAAGGGATTGAAAACCCCTTTGTCGCGTTGGTTGCGAGGTTCTTGACTATTTGTGCAGGTACTAGGTGACTTGCGTGTTATCTCCTACTAGATTGATACCTTGGTTCTCAAAAACTGAGGAAATACTTACACTAGTTTGCTGCATCACCCTTTCCTCTTCAAGGGAAAACCAACGCATGCTCAAGAGGTAGAAATAGTCTTAAAATAGAAGTTCCAAACTTGCACGAAACAAACCAAAGAAACACAGAAAGCAAATGTATCAAGACTCAATGTAATTGTCCGCCTTTTTGTCAACTAGTGTAAAAAAGGTGAGGAATAACAGCAGTGCGAAAAATGCGGAACTTGATTCACTCGGCGGCATCTCCCGAAGAACGATCGGAGGTGACTTCTGCTTTGGAAGTGACTGGATCAGCTTCAGCTTCAGCAGCGGTGGATTTTCCTTTCGGAATAACAACTTGGCGCTGAGAAGACGAGGGCATATTTGGATCAGCTACTTGAGGAACACAGGAGAAGATATTGCCTTCGGTAGGTTTCTCTGTCGGTGAGGTGGCTTCATATTCTTAAATTTGCTTGCGAAGCTTGAGATGTAGAAGATCAGTGGTTGGCCCACGACCAGGTATAGGAGGGGTACTCCGATCTTGAAAATCATCAATAGTGAAGCCTTTGTCAATATAATCATAGAGCTCTTGGAGATTGACATTGATGGGTTGTTTCTCGGTAAAGAACTTGCGAAGCAATTTCCAGAGCCTCTTCTTGTTTTCATCCGCAATTAGATGTGTGATTCTGGTTCGATTGTTGATAGCATTTAGCTCGATTGCAAGGTGTTCTTTTCGCGCCGATCCTGATGTGCTGCAGCAGCAGTTGTTGAGTACGCAAACTAACTTCGAGTTGAGATGGAGGTTGAAGAGAAATCTTTCGTTCGCGCTGAGGGAGATGTGGGCCATCGAATTGCTTGTGATAATCATGAGGGCCTGACGCGGGCGATTTACCCGAAGAGATATCTTCCATGACTTGCAGGTATCACGAACAGGAGGAATGAAGCTTTTGTGACTTCCCTTTGCCAGATATTCAGTGCACAAAACATGGTCAATAATTTTCTAGATCCATGGCACAAAATTTTTGTTGCAGAAGAGATATTGAGCAGAATCCTTCAAGATACATACAAACATGTCCTCGACATCAAAGATATAGTGCTCAGAGATTGCATGGATAGTGTTCCGAAGAACATCTGAGGTGGAATTTTCTGAATTCATCCTAGCCAGAGGGCAAATAGTGTAGGTGAGCATATGATATTGCGTCTGATTATCGAAAGTTAAATGCTCGGGATAGGGAGGACCAGTGTAGTCACGAATATTTTCTTGATCCATAGGGCATCCAAAGGTTTCATCTGATATGACATCAATGTTGTGCACCTGAATTTCATTGTCACCATAATCAAAGCGAGGGAAATGGAAGTGCGAGATAAAATATTTTGCAGTGCATATGTTGTGTTTTCCTTCGGTCATCCACTCCATAATCCATTTTGAGTTGTCTGATTCAACACTAATGATATACGGAGTAGCAAAAAATTGAAGGACAATCTCTCTGTTCCAAGGATGCTCAAATTCGAATACCTTGGTGAGGCTGAAGTCATCTAGATCTTGCAACAATTAATTGAAGCAGCCAATATTTTGCATAGCAGGGATGTTTGGGTATTGATGAGGAAATATCTTTCTCCTCTCATAGAATACCCGAGATTAATAGGTGCCTGTTCTTTTCTCCGGAAGTGAGGCGATTCCGAAGTGCGCGACCCATCATACGGACTTTCTTGAAAGAATTTGGGATACACATTCCGATTGAAAATATGACCTTTGGCACCTTCTCCTGACAAGAACAAAGGCAAATCTTCATGAGGGAATGGATATTTGAGTTCTTCTTCAAGTGAAAGAACTTCATTGCCATATACAATGGAAGCGGTACGACGAGCAGAAATATATTTTTATTTGAATGGACCAATATTTGGCATTATTAGCACTATGTCGATAGAAAATTTAAGTGGTGATGGAGCTGGTGGCACGTCTGAGGGAGCTGCAGAGGCAGTAGGCAATAGAGCAGGTTCCTTATCAGTAGGCACTGAGGTCGAATCAGGCACTAGAGGTGGTTGAGTATGTTCCACTGGAATCTCTTGTTGCTGAATAGTTGGAGAGTCCGAGACCGTGGGTGGTTCATGAGCCGGAGAAGCTTGGGGCTCAGAATGAAGGATTTCACCTTCTTCTGAAATAGTTCGCTGAGAAGGAATATCAGCTTGAGTAGGGGAGGCCAGATACACTGATTCAGTTGGCCTTGGCAAGGGAGGAGCATTCGAGTTTTTGACTGGGATTGAGAAGGAATAGATGGCTCAGGAGACTTTTCTTTCTGAGGTTGAGCCTCTGGGCGATCAGGTGACTTTTCAGTCGAAGCATGAGGTACATTTTTCTTCGCAGTTTTCTTATGTTGCTTCTTCTTTTGCTGAGCAACTTGATCAATGTGGCCTTTAACTAGATCATTGTAGCCAGCGACTTGTGCTTGATACACATCACAGATCTTGCGAACAATTTCATCTAGATCCATGTGAAAACGCAACCTTCTATTGCGGAGGAGAGTCAAGGCATGATTGATATTCTTGTAGGAGTCTTCGAGTGCTCTAATGACAAACTTGGAGGAAGTAGTTTTCATTCGACCATCAAGTCATTTAGATTGGCAGTGAGGGTACTGATTTCAACTAAATCTTCTCTCATGTCTTGAACAATAGTGGTGGCCTATGAAATAACTTTAGGAGGGATAGGCAAAGAAGCCACGTCACCATCGAATGGATTTTCGACAAACTTATCAAGTTGTTCCATGATGAACACATGATTATAGTAGTGAGGAGCATCAAACTTGGCAGTTGGAGCAGGTTGCACTGGAACTTGCTCGGATGGAGGTATAGAAGCCAACGTCTGAATTAATGTGGGAGCAAACTTAGCAGCTTTCTCCTTCGGAGCATTATGCTCAGTAGCAGGTGCCTTGATTTTCTTCAAGTCAGGCTTGGGAATTTGTTCGCCTGGTTTTGTAGTACTCAATGGAGCATCAACTACCAAATCTTTCAAATCGATAGCATCTGGATGAGGAGTTGTATCTACATGTTGTTTCATAGTCATAGTGGTATGAGGAGTTTTCCTTGCAGAGGTCTTCTTTTGTGGTGCTTCTGGAATAATAGGGACTCGAAGATCAGGCAACACCATTGAAGTGGTTGCTACTTCTTGAGCTTGCGTTGGTTTTTCCCTTGAAGAGGAAAGCGTGATGCAGCAGAGTAGAGTAAGTATTTCCCCTAGTTTTGAGAACCAAGGTATCAATCCAGTAGGAGACAACGAACAAGTCACTGAATACCTGCACAAACAATCAAACAACTTGCACCCAACGCGATAAAGAGGTTGTCAATCCCTCCATCGTTACTTGCAAAAGTGAGATCTGATAGAGATAGATAAATGGTAAAGTAAATATTTTTGGTTTATAGATCGAAAAGTAAAAGATTGCAAAATAGTAGATCAGAAACTAATACGACGGAAAATAGAAGATTATATGATGGAAAATAGACCCGAGGGCCATAGGTTTCACTAGAGGCTTCTCTCAAGATAGAAAATAATACGGTGGGTGAACAAATTACTGCCGAGCGATTGATAGAAAAGCACAAACTAATGATGATATCTAAGGCAATGATCATGAATATAGGCATCTCATCTGTGTCAACTAGACCGAAATAATTCTGCATCTACTACTATTACTCCACACATCGACCGCTATCCAACATGCATCTAGAGTATTAAGTTCATAAAGAACGGAGTAACGCATTAAGCCAGATGACATGATGTAGAGGAATTAACTCAAGTAATATGATGAAAACCCCATCTTTTTATCCTCGATGGTAACAATACAATACGTGCCTTTCTACCCCTATTGTCACTGGGAAAGGACACCGCAAGTGAGGGAGTCCTGGATTAGGGGGTGTCCGGATAGCCGGACTATACCTTCAGCCGGACTCCTGGACTATGAAGATACAAGATTGAAGACTCCGTCCCGTGACCGGAAGGGACTTTCCTTGGCGTGGAAGGCAAGCTTGGAGATACGGATACGAAGATCTCCTACCATTGTAACCGACTTTGTGTAACCCTAACCCTCTCCGGTGTCTATATAAACCGGAGGGTTTTAGTCCGTAGGACAACGTACACATCAACAACCATACCATAGGCTAGCTTCTAGGGTTTAGCCTCCTCGATCTCGTGGTAGATCTACTCTTGTACTACCCATATCATCAATATTAATCAAGCAAGACATAGGGTTTTACCACCAACGAGAGGGCCCAAACCTGGGTAAAACATCGTGTCCCTTGTCTCCTGTTACCATCCGGCCTAGACGCACAGTTCGGGACCCCCTACCCGAGATCCGCCGGTTTTGACACCGACATTGGTGCTTTCATTGAGAGTTCCTCTGTGTCGTCGCCGTCAGGCTCGATGGCTCCTACGATCATCAATAGCGATGCAGTCCAGGGTGATATCTTCCTCCCCGGACAGATCTTCGTCTTCGGCGGCTTCGCACTGCGGGCCAATTCGCTTGGCCGTCTGGAGCAGATCGAAAGCTACGGCCCTGGACGTCAGGTCAGATTTCGAAGTTTAAACTACACGGCTGACATCCGCGGGGACTTGATCTTCGACGGATTTGAGCCACTGCCGAGCGCGCCACACTGTCACGACGAGCATGATCTAGCTCTGCCGCCGAATAGTGCCCTAGAGGCCGCACCCGCATCGGCTCCGACCCTTAATTCGGAGCCAACTGCGTCGATCGAGGATGGGCGGTTGGACGCCACCTTGGGGGCTGCAACCCCAATGGCGATTGAGCCGAACACCAGCCCCGTACTCTGCGAGATTCGTGACTCCAAGGGGCCGGACTCCTCTCCGGACTATGAACCCTCCGCGCCCCTGCCGAACGAATCCGATTGGGCGCCGATCATGGAGTTCACTGCCACGGACATCTTTCAGCACTCGCCTCTTGGCGATATCCTGAAGTCACTGAAGTCTCTCTCTTTATCAGGAGAGCCCTGGCTGGACTACGGTCACCAAGGTTGGGGTAAGAATGATGAAGAAATTCAAAGCCCACCCACCACCCACTTTGTAGCCACTGTCGGCGACTTAACCGACATGCTCGACCTCGACTCCGAAGACATCGACGGTATGGACGCCGATGAAGGAGACGATGAAGAACCATCGCCTATTGGGCCCTGGAACGCCACCTCGTCACATGACGTATACATGGTGGACGCACCAAAAGATGACGATGAGGAGCGGAAGGACGGAACGAAGGCTTGTTCCCTCAAAAAGCAGTCAAAGCTGCGACGCAAGCGCCGCCCCAAATCCCGCCCCGACAGAAATAGCAATCACACAAACCCAGCGCTGGAGCAGGGCGAACCGCTGCCGGACAACGGCAATCCGGATAATCAAACCAAACAAACAAATCCTATCAAGGATAATGGTCCGGACGACATAACGCCGGACAAACACCCGGAGGAACAGACTGCCCGTAAAAGGCTTGTTGCCACCGCGAGGAGCCTGAAAAAGCAAAAACAAAGGCTCAAGGCCGCACAAGACACACTCCAATTCAGATGGAGTAAAATACTCAACACTGCAGCAAGGTACAGCGACAATCGCCCTTCCAAAAGCTACCCAAAGCGGAAGCTGCTACCCGAATTCGATGAGGAGGCCTCAGAACCCCCACAACCAAATATCAAAGCAGCCACCTGGTCGGACAGACGACCCCTCTACCAACACAGAGAGGCACACATGTCACATCCCTAGTTCTGGTATGACCTAGACTAGCTAGTCATTTGTGCATCATGTTTAAATTTTCATTTAAATTTGAAATGAGGATTGGTGGAACCCTCAGAATCATTTTTGAAAATGACCCGAATAAAAATTTCTCCATAAGGGTCCAAGAAAATGCTCATGTTGCTCTGTGAAAATATTGGACAGAGATAAAAATCAAACCAATATTTTTAAGAGCTCATAGGTATTTATTTTGGGCATTTGGAATTAATGCATAAATATTTGCATTGGAAATATATTAGTTATATATATTAATATATGTCCAAAAATTATGCCACCTGTTGGGGAGCTCTGGAATAATATATCTAGCTCCTGCAAAATTGGTATATGGTAATAAAATGATTTAATATTTTAATTAAATCAAAACAAATGTCAGAAAAATTAGAAAAGAAAAACAAAAAGGGGAAAACTCTACTTGGACTACCTGGCGTCTAACTCCTGTGCAGCCCAGCAGCAGCAGGCCGGCCCAGCCAGCAGGCGGCCCAGCCCGCCTCCTCCTCTGTCGTCTTCGTCCTCGACAGAGGGAGGGGAGCGTGCCCAGCGCGCGCGCGCGCCACCACGCCACGCCACCAGCTTCCCTGCTTGCCTGGCGCCCTCCTCGTCGCCCTGGAACGCCCGGACGACGCCACGCAGCCACCCCGACCTCTCTCACACTCTCCCTCGCCCTCCTTCTATCCCCCTGCTCTCTCTCTCTCTCTCTCTCACCCGAAGCACCGCCGCCGCCGCAGCTCACCACCGACGCGCTCCCCGCCGTCCCCTCGCCTCTCCGACACGCGCAGAAGCTCCGCCACAACTTCCTCATCTCCCCCCGTCAAGCCACAAGGCGCCGGACGCCCTGGAACGTCGCCGTCGCCTTCATCACCTCCGGCCGCCGCAGATCGCCATCGCCGTCGATTCGCCGCACGCAGGACGTCCCCGAGCACACTGGCCTGCTCTGCGAGTCCGCCGTGAGCCCCTCTTCCTTTCCCCTCACCTCTCTCTCTCGCGCGTGCCCCGTAGCCGCTACCCCGCGAGCGCCCGAAGCCATCGTCCGCCATGGCCGGCGAGCTCCGTGCCCCCGAGCACCTCCGCCTCGCGTAGTAGCTCCGACGTGCTCCTGCTGCCTCGTAGCTCCCGCCTGTGCTCTCCGTTCGCTTGAACGCGAGCTGCAGCCCCACGCCCGCGCTATCCCGAACTCCGGCCGCCGCCGAAGTCGACGCTGCGCTCGACTCAGGCCACGCCTCACCCTCCCCCTGCCACCGTTGGATGCGCACGAGCCCCAGCTCGTCGTAGATGGGCTCGACCATCGATTTGATCGCCGGAGCCGCCGTTCCGATCAGCGCCGCCGCGTCTGGGTGCTCGCCGGCGTTGAACTCCGGTGAGATGACGTGGCCCGCCATTAGCAGCTAACAGCCCGCTTAGTTAACCCCCAGGGTCACTAACGGGTGGGCCCTGTCAGCCAGGTGATTAGCTTAGTGCTAATCACCGTTAACTAACCCCCCCTGACACTGACAGTGGGCCCTAGCGCCACTAACTTTTAATTAGGATTAAATTAACCCCCTGTTTAATCCCCTGTCACTGACGTGTGGACCCCACACGTCAGGTTTGACCCCAGTCAGCCGCAGTTGACTGCTGACGTCGTGCTGACGTCATGCTGGCGCAATAATATAATTTCTGGATTTAAATTAATTCTGGAAATTCCAGAAATTGATTTAAACTTCAAAAGTTCATATCAATTCAACCGTAGCTCAGATTAAAATAATTTATATATGAAAAATTATCAGAAAAATGCAACCTTTCCATCTGTACTAGTTTCATGCATGACAAACCAACTTATACATGCTGAATATGGGAAAACACATTATGGCATATATAAGAGCTTACTTTGGAGATGCATTTGAGCTTATGGTTCAAATGGACTTCAAACCAAATGATTACTAGTTGCATTAGCTCAAACAGCATCACATCTACATGCCATGTTCATGCATCATATTGTTGCATATGATTGTGTATTGATTGCCGGCACTGTTCCTTCTCGATAGGTCCTGCTCCGGAGTCCGTTCCAGAGTGCCTGTCTATGAAGCAGTGCCTCCCTTGTTGATTTACCAGGCAAGCAAACCCCCTTGTTCATTCCGATACAATCCTACTCTCTCGCTCCTGCTCTCAGTTATTGCATTAGGACAACAACGATTCATCTGCTACTTTGTGTTGCGGTAGTTGAACCCATTCCTCTGCATGACCTGTCATTGCCACAGTAAATAGTTGAAACCCACTAGCATGTGTAGGAGTTGATTGAGCCATGTTGTGTTCCTACCATGCTATGCCTGCTATTGCTTAGAGTTGTGTCAGGTCTGATTCATTGGGAATGAATTGGAGTGTTACGATATATTCTGGTGCTGAGAGTTAAGTGTGTGAACACGATTTGGTAAAGGTAGCGGTGAGAGGCCATGTAGGAGTACATGGTGGGTTGTCTCACTGGAACCGTCCTTAAGCACTGAGTTCTATGTATGTTGTCCAATGACTCGATACTACCACACAATGGGCTCCGGGCGCTCCAAGCCCTCTCGACTTATTAACCAACTTGATCTCTGTCCAGGAGTCGCAACTAGTTTCTGGTGTTTGTAGGCAGTGTTAGTAGTCTACCAAGTGGCACCCGGCCAGGTGGGCTTGGGACAGACTAGGCACAAGTGGCACGGTGTACCAAGCGTAGATCCATCCGGCGAGGTGGGCTTGGGAACCCTGCACACATTGTTTGGGGCCGTGAGTGAAACCCCGGCCGGATATCCTTGCGGATGGAACCCGAATAGGCGATAAACCTGGATTAGAGTCTTGTGTGGTTAGTCAGGTCGTGGCCGACACCCTCGCCAGGCTTCCGCTTGAAGGTTGACGAGATACATGACGTGTACATGGCGGTAAGTGGCGAGAGCGTGTGTGAAGAAGTACACCCCTGCAGGGTTAACATGATCTATTTGAATAGCCGGGTCCGCGGTTATGGACTTCTTGGATGCTTACATGGTACATAGACAACTTGAAGTGAATACTCTAAAATGCTAAAGACAAGTGTGAGTGCTATCGATGGTCTTCTCGTAGGGAGACGGGGATGAATCCATAGTAGTGTATTGTGTGGTGATTAGTGGACTCGTGTGCGCCATATCACCTCAAGAGTTTCTGGTAGTCGTAGAACAGGATAGCCACAGAGTCAAAACTGGCTTGCTGCAACTAAACCCCACATTACCCTCTTGATACAAATGCATGTATGATAGGATCTGATGTAAGTCTTGCTGAGTACCTTTGTACTCATGTTGCTTTATTTATGTTTTTTGCAGCGGCGACTTCGGTCTTACTAGTGTTCTCATGGACTTCGACTAGTAGCTAGTACCTCAGCTACGATTTTGATCGGATGTTGTAGATAGTCAGGCTTTCAGCCTTTTTCATTTATAGATGTCTGTACTCAGACATGTAATGCTTCCGTTTGTTGCTTGATTGCTCTGAATGTTGGGTCATGTGACCCCTGTTTGTAATAAATGCTATGATGGCTCTTCTGAGCCTTTATCTATATGAGTTGTTGAGTTATGCTGTGATGCCATGTTGTACAACACATACTTGCAAGTTATGCGTACGTGTAATGTGTATTGCTATGTGTGGGATCTGACTATCTAGTTGTTTATCCTTAGTAGTCTCTCTTACCGGGAAATGTCTCCTAGTGCTTCCACTGAGCCCTGGTAGCTTGCTACTGCTCCGGAACACTTAGGCTGGCCGGCATGTGTCCTTCTTCGATCATGTGTCTGTCCCTTCGGGGAAATGTCACGCGATGAATACCGGAGTCCTGTTAGCCTGCTACAGCCCGGTTCACCGGAGTCCTGTTAGCCCAGTGCTACAGCCTGGATTCACTCACTGATGACCGACACATTCGATGCTGGGTCATGGATGCCTGTCCCTGTAAGTCTGTGCCACTTTGGGTTTACGACTAGCCATGTCAGCCCGGGCTCCTTATCACATGGATGCTAGCGACACTGTCATATACGTGTGCCAAAAGGCGCAAACGGTCCCGGGCAAAGGTAAGGCGACACCCGTGGGGATACCGTGCGTGAGGCCGCAAAGTGATATGAGGTGTTACATGCTAGATCGATGTGGCATTGAGTCGGGGTCCTGACAGCATTGGTATCAGAGCCTGACTGCCTGTAGGATTACCAAGCCAAACCGGTCGAAGTTGAGTCTAGAAAATCTTTAGTTATGTAAGGGAATTGATTGTGGGTTGGAACATAAGGCTCTTTTTACTCCTTTACCTCATGGCCTTCTGATCTGAGTCATCCTATCTTTCCTACGGGGTTAAGGAACTAGGCTTTCTCTTCCATCTATCAGGATCACGTGTTACTACTCCGTAGTCCCATAGGATTGGTTGATCAGAGTCATACCCCAGTTTTGGGTATTTCCGGTGTAGTCTGTTTAGTATGATCTCAGAACCTAGAGTAATGTTGATGAGTATGTTACCACCCCATTTTTAGTAGGATGTCTCATTCTGAGCATTTTACTGCCGTTATGCTGCCGAAATTTCCCTAGGAGTTTGAGAGATGCTAATTCCTTGTCCTACATTCTACAGTCCATAGTTGATGCTGATTCCGTCCTTGGTTCGTTTCTCAGGATGTCATCAGCTAAGCGAAGTTCCGTTGCTCGTAGCCAGAACCACGGAGATGGTAGGGATGAGGATCCTCCCGACCAGCCTTCATTGACAGACTTCATGCTAGAGATGGAGAGGAACAAGCGTGAGTCTAACCGTTTGTTGGCACGTATCGAGGAGAACACCGCACATCAGTTCAAAGGATCTGCTACCATTCATGACTTCATTCGCTTGCACCCACCCACCTTTCATCATTCCATCGAGCCACTCGATGCAGATGACTGGCTCCGTAGCATCACCCATAAGCTGCATTCCGCGAACGTAGCTGAAGATGACAAGGTCACTTATGCCACATATCACCTGGAAGGTCCTGCTAGTCTTTGGTGGCAGAACTATGAGGCTATGCTTCCAGCTGGCCAGACTCCCACCTGGAGGGATTTCGTTGAGGCTTTTCGCGAGCATCACATTCCTGAAGCCCTCATCGATCGCACGAGAGAAGAGTTCTGTAGTTTCACCCAGGGTAAGATGGCTGTTGATGCCTATAGTAGAGAGTTTGAGAACCTCGCCCGTTATGCCACAGAAGAGGTGTCCACGGACGCCAAGAGGCAGGCTAGGTTCCGGAAGGGTCTCAACCCCAAGTTGTGTCGTGATCTCCACCTGCATCATTGTGATACATTCCAAGCTCTTGTGAACAAGGCCATTAATGCAGAGACAGCTCAATTCACTTACGAGGAGTCTCGTAAGCACACTCGTGATTTGGGATCTTCCTCCGGTTCTAGCTCTCAGAAGCGCCGGATTTGGGTTCCAAACTCCGCTCTTCCACCCAAATATGTACCGAGGCCATCTTATGTGGCACCTCATCAAGTTCAGCAGTATGCTCCACCCAGGCCTATTGGTGGACCGCCTTCTAATGCAGGTCCACATCCTACCTCCAAGATTTGTTACAAGTGCGGAGAGCCAGGCCACATTGCCCGTATTTGCATTCAGACCAGAGTTGCTCCACCCCAGCCCGAGAAGTCTATTGGCCATGGTAAGCCATCACGCAAGATGATCAGTGCCAAGTCAGCTCCCACTGAACATGGACGTGTGCATCACGTCTCAGCTAAAGACGCTCATGATGATCCAGATGTCGTTCTTGGTACACTCCTTGTCAACTGTCATCCGGCATCGGTTTTGTTCGATACTGGAGCATCTCATTCTTTCATTTCTGAAAGCTATGCCCGCTTGCACGACATGTCATTTTGTGATATGCCCTCCCCATTACTTATTCAAACTCCTGGATCCAAATGGCAAACTTCTAGGATAAGTTATGGCAATGAAATCCTTGTTGACAGACTTGTATTCCTTGCTTCCTTGATATCTCTCAAGTCTTCGGATATTAACATCATCTTGGGTATGGACTGGATGACAGCTCATCATGCCAAGATTGATTGTTTCACCAGGGCTGTTCAGCTCACACACCCATCTTGCAAGATAGTCACTGTCTCCACTAGAGTTGCAAAGCGTCAGCTCTATTCCCTTAATGCCAGCCCTCTTCCAGACCTTGAATATATCCCGGTAGTCCGTGACTTTCCGGATGTCTTTCCAGAGGAACTGCCAGGTGTTCCGCCTGACAGAGATGTAGAGTTCGTCATAGATCTTATCCCAGGAACTGCTCCAATCTCTAGGAGACCCTACAAGATGGCACCCTTAGAACTAGACGAGCTTAAGAAACAACTTGATGAGTCCTTGCAAAAGGGTTTCATCCGTCCCAGTTCTTCTCCTTGGGCTTGCCCCGTCCTCTTTGTCAAGAAGAAAGACGGTACGGACCGGATGGTTGTAGATTATCGTCCCGTTAATTTGGTCACGATAAAGAACAAGTATCCGCTCCCCAGGATCAACGATCTGTATGATCAGCTCGTTGGATCCTCAGTCTTCTCCAAGGTGGATTTGAGGTTAGGATACCACCAAATTAAGATTAGAAACGGGGACATTCCCAAGACAGCTTTTGTCACTCGTTATGGCCAGTACGAGTACACCGTCATGTCCTTTGGCCTAACCAATGCCCCAGCCACATTCTCCCGCTTGATGAACTCGATCTTCATGGAGTACTTAGATAAGTTCGTCGTGGTTTACCTTGATGATATTCTTATTTACTCGAAGAACGAAGAAGAGCATGCCGAACATCTTAGACTGGTGTTAGAAAAACTCAGAGAGCACCGCCTTTATGCCAAGTTCTCCAAGTGTGAATTTTGGTTGCCAGAAGTGACCTACCTAGGCCACGTAATCTCTGGTAAGGGCATTGCTGTCAATCCCGAGAGAGTTCAGGCTGTTCTCGATTGGACTCCACCTGAGACCGTTAAACAAGTTAGGAGTTTCCTTGGTCTAGCCAGCTATTGTCGCCGCTTTGTTGAAAACTTCTCCAAAGTAGCCAAACCCCTCACGGAACTTCTCAAGAAAGATAAAAAGTTTGAGTGGTCCCCATAGTGTGAGTAAAGTTTTCAGGAACTGAAAAGGCGCCTGACTTCTGCCCCCATACTTGTGCCACCGGATTTCACAAAGGACTTTGTTATCTATTGTGACGCCTCACGACAGGGACTAGGTTGCATTCTTATGCAGGATCATCATGTGATTGCCTATGCATCTCGACAGTTGCATCCACATGAGGAGAATTATCCTACACATGATCTAGAGCTTGCAGCCGTAGTCTATGCACTCAAGACCTGGCGACATTACCTCCTTGGTAAACATTGCGAGATCTACACCGATCACCAGAGTCTCAAGTATATCTTCACCCAACCGGATCTGAACCTTAGGCAAAGACGTTGGTTGGAGTTGATCACATATTATGATCTAGGGATTACCTACACCCCAGGCAAAGCCAATGTCATGGCTGATGCTCTAAGCCGTAAATCCTATTGCAACAATCTTATGTTGCAGCAAGGCCAACCACTTCTCCATGAGGAATTCTGTAAGCTTAATCTTCACATTGCTCCTCACGGATTCCTTTCTACCTTGGTGGCGAAACCTGATCTTGAAGATCGGATTGTCGCTGCTAAAAGCAAGACACAGGAATTTCTCGGATCAAGAGAAACATTAAGAAGGGAGTTGGTGGATGTTTCTCTATGGATGATCGTAGTGTTGTTTTCTTTGAGAATCGCTTGGTGGTTCCCAAGAATCAACATCTGCGACAATTGATTCTTAAGGAGGCGCATGAATCTCCTCTCACGATTCATCCCGGTAGCACTAACATGTATCAGGACCTACGCCAGAGGTTCTGGTGGACTAGGATGAAGAGAGAAATCGCTGAGTTCATTGCTAAATGTGACGTTTGTCGTCGCGTTAAAGCAGAGCATCAAAGGCCTGCTGGCACTCTTCAGCCTTTAGCTATTCCTGAATGGAAATGGGATAAAGTTGGTATGGACTTCATCACCGGCTTTCCCAGGACCAAGAGAGGGAATAACGCTATCTTCTTAGTCGTTTATCGTCTTTCCAAAGTGGCTCACTTCCTTCCTGTTCGAGAGAGTATCACTGCTAGTCAGCTTGCTGACTTATACATTTCCCGAATAGTGTCACTTCATGGTGTTCCACTAGAGATCAATTCAGACCGTGGCAGTCTTTTCACTTCTCATTTCTGGGAGAGTTTCCAAACTGCCATGGGAACCCATCTTTCCTTCAGTACCGCTTTCCACCCTCAGTCGAGTGGTCAGGTGGAACGGGTCAACCAAATTCTCGAAGACATGCTTAGAGCTTGCGTTATCTCATTCGGTATGGATTGGGACAAATGTCTTCCTTTTGCCGAGTTTGCTTATAACAATAGCTATCAATCCAGCCTCAAGAAAGCTCCTTTTGAGGTTCTCTATGGACGAAGATGTCGAACACCTTTGAACTGGTCAGAAACCGGTGAAAGACAATTCTTTGGATCGGACATGATCCAGGAGGCAGAAGAGCAAGTTCGCATCATTTGTGAGAATTTGAAAACAGCCCAGTCTCGTCAGAAAAGCCAGTACGATCGTCATCATAAGGATATGACTTATGAAATTGGCGACCAAGCTTACCTTCGGGTTACTCCTTTGAAGGGTACCCATCGTTTCGGTATCAAGGGCAAGTTGGCTCCTCGTTACATTGGTCCCTTTCGCATTCTCGCTAAACGAGGAGAGGTTGCCTACCAATTGGAACTACCCCCACATCTTTCTCGAGTTCATGATGTCTTCCACGTCTCTCAACTCAGGCGTTGCTTCTCGGATCCCATCCGCGGAGTGGACCACGAAACGCTTGATCTCCAAGATAACCTCACCTACCGAGAGTACCCGGTTCGCATTCTTGATCAAGCAGAGCGTGTTACCCGACGTCATAACATCAAGTTTCTCAAAGTTCAGTGGTCTCATCATTCCGAGAGAGAAGCTACTTGGGAGCGAGAAGATCGTCTTCGACTGGAGTACCCCGCTTTCTTTCCGTCGACCCCTGAATCTCGGGACGAGATTCTTTCAAGTGGGGGCGAGTTGTCACATCCCTAATTCTGATATGACCTAGACTAGCTAGTCATTTGTGCACCATGTTTAAATTTTCATTTAAATTTGAAATGAGGATTGGTGGAACCCTCAGAATCATTTTTGAAAATGACCCAAATAAAAATTTCTCCAAAAGGGTCCAAGAAAATGCTCATGTTGCTCTCTGAAAATATTGGACAGAGATAAAAATCAAACCAATATTTTTAAGAGCTCATAGGTATTTATTTTGGGCATTTGGAATTAATGCATAAATATTTGCATTGGAAATATATTAGTTATATATATTAATATATGTCCAATAATTATGCCACCTGTTGGGGAGCTCTGGAATAATATATCTAGCTCCTGCAAAATTGGTATAAGGTAATAAAATGATTTAATATTTTAATTAAATCAAAACAAATGTCAGAAAAATTAGAAAAGAAAAACAAAAAGGGGAAAACCCTACTTGGACTACCTGGCGTCTAACTCCTGTGTAGCCTAGCAGCAGCAGGCCGGCCCAGCCAGCAGGCGGCCCAGCCTGCCTCCTCCTCTGTCGTCTTCGTCCTCGACAAAGGGAGGGGAGCGTGCCTGGCGCGCGCGCGCGCCACCGCGCCACGCCACTAGCCTCCCTGCTTGCCTGGCGCCCTCCTCGTCGCCCTGGAACACCCGGACGACGCCACGCAGCCACCCCGACCTCTCTCGCACTCTCCCTCGCCCTCCTTCTCTCCCCCTGCTCTCTCTCTCTCTCTCTCACCCGAAGCACCGCCGCCGCCGCAGCTCACCACCGACACGCTCCCCGCCGTCCCCTCGCCTCTCCGACACGCGCAGAAGCTCCGCCACAACTTCCTCATCTCCCCCCGTCAAGCCACAAGGCGCCGGACGCCCTGGAACGTCGCCGTCGCCTTCATCACCTCCGGCCGCCGCAGATCGCCATCGCCGCCGATTCGCCGCACGCAGGACGTCCCCGAGCACACTGGCCTGCTCTGCGAGTCCGTTGTGAGCCCCTCTTCCTTTCCTCTCACCTCTCTCTCTCGCGCGTGCTCCGTAGCCGCTGCCCCGCGAGCGCCCGAAGCCGCCGTCCGCCATGGCCGGCGAGCTCCGTGCCCCCGAGCACCTCCGCCTCGCGTAGTAGCTCCGACGTGCTCCTGCTGCCTCGTAGCTACCGCCTGTGCTCTCCGTTCACTCGAATGCGAGCTGCAGCCCCACGCCCGCGCTATCCCGAACTCCGTCTGTCGCCGAAGTCGATGCTGCGCTCGACTCAGGCCACGCCTCACCCTCCCCCAGCCACCGTTGGATGCGCACGAGCCCCTGCTCCTCGTAGATGGGCTCGACCATCGATTTGATCGCCGGAGCCGCCGTTCCGATCAGCGCCGCCGCGTCTGGGTGCTCGCCGGCGTTGAACTCCGGTGAGATGATGTGGCCCGCCATTAGCAGCTAACAGCCCGCTTAGTTAACCCCCAGGGTCACTGACGGGTGGGCCCCGTCGGCCAGGTGATTAGCTTAGTGCTAATCACCGTTAACTAACCCCCCCTGACACTGACAGTGGGCCCCGGCGCCACTAACTTTTAATTAGGATTAAATTAACCCCCTGTTTAACCCCCTGTCACTGACGTGTGGACCCAACACGTCAGGTTTGACCCCAGTCAGCCGCAGTTGACTGCTGACGTCGTGCTGACGTCATGCTGGCGCAATAATATAATTTCTGGATTTAAATTAATTCAGGAAATTCCAGAAATTGATTTAAACTTCAAAAATTCATATCAATTCAACCGTAGCTCAGATTAAAATAATTTATATATAAAAAATTATCAGAAAAATGCAACCTTTCCATCTGTACTAGTTTCATGCATGACAAACCAACTTATACATGCTGAATATGGGAAAACACATTATGGCATATATAAGAGCTTACTTTGGAGATGCATTTGAGCTTATGGTTCAAATGGACTTCAAACCAAATGATTACTAGTTGCATTAGCTCAAACAGCATCACATCTACATGCCATGTTCATGCATCATATTGTTGCATATGATTGTGTATTGATTGCCGGCACTGTTCCTTCTCGATAGGTCCTGCTCCGGAGTCCGTTCCAGAGTGCCTGTCTATGAAGCAGTGCCTCCCTTGTTGATTTACCAGGCAAGCAAACCCCCTTGTTCATTCCGATACAATCCTACTCTCTCGCTCCTGCTCTCAGTTATTGCATTAGGACAACAACGATTCATCTGCTACTTTGTGCTGCGGTAGTTGAACCCATTCCTCTGCATGACCTGTCATTGCCACAGTAAATAGTTGAAACCCACTAGCATGTGTAGGAGTTGATTGAGCCATGTTGTGTTCCTACCATGCTATGCCTGCTATTGCTTAGAGTTGTGTCAGGTCTGATTCATTGGGAATGAATTGGAGTGTTACGATATATTCTAGTGCTGAGAGTTTAGTGTGTGAACACGATTTGGTAAAGGTAGCGGTGAGAGGCCATGTAGGAGTACATGGTGGGTTGTCTCACTGGAACCGTCCTTAAGCACTGAGTTCTATGTATGTTGTCCAATGACTCGATACTACCACACATTGGGCTCCGGGCGCTCCAAGCCCTCTCGACTTATTAACCAACTTGATCTCTGTCCAGGAGTCGCAACTAGTTTCTGGTGTTTGTAGGCAGTGTTAGTAGTCTACCAAGTGGCATCCGGCCAGGTGGGCTTGGGACAGACTAGGCACAAGTGGCACGGTGTACCAAGCGTAGATCCATCCGGCGAGGTGGGCTTGGGAACCCTGCACACATTGTTTGGGGCCGTGAGTGAAACCCCGGCCGGATCTCCTTGATGATGGAACACGAATAGGCGATAAACCTGGATTAGAGTCTTGTGTGGTTAGTCAGGTCGTGGCCGACACCCTCGCCAGGCTTCCGCTTGAAGGTTGCCGGGATACATGACGTGTACATGGCAGTAAGTGGCGAGAGCGTGTGTGAAGAAGTACACCCCTGCAGGGTTAACATGATCTATTCGAATAGCCGGGTCCGCGGTTATGGACTTCTTGGATGCTTACATGGTACATAGACAACTTGAAGTGAATACTCTAAAATGCTCAAGACAAGTGTGAGTGCTATGGATGGCCTTCTCGTAGGGAGACGGGGATGAATCCATAGTAGTGTATTGTGTGGTGATTAGTGGACTCGTGTGCGCCATATCACCTCAAGAGTTTCTGGTAGTCGTAGAACAGGATAGCCACAGAGTCAAAACTGGCTTGCTGCAACTAAACCCCACATTACCCTCTTGATACAAATGCATGTATGATAGGATCTGATGTAAGTCTTGCTGAGTACCTTTGTACTCATGTTGCTTTATTTATGTTTTTTGCAGCGGAGACTTCGGTCTTACTAGTGTTCTCATGGACTTCAACTAGTAGCTAGTACCTCAGCTACGATTTTGATCGGACGTTGTAGATAGTCAGGCTTTCAGCCTTTTTCATTTATAGATGTCTGTACTCAGACATGTAATGCTTCCGTTTGTTGCTTGATTGCTCTGAATGTTGGGTCATGTGACCCCTGTTTGTAATAAATGCTATGATGGCTCTTCTGAGCCTTTATCTATATGAGTTGTTGAGTTATGCTGTGATGCCATGTTGTACAGCACATACTTTCATGTTATGCGTACGTGTAATGTGTATTGCTATGTGTGGGATCTGACTATCTAGTTGTTTATCCTTAGTAGTCTCTCTTACCGGGAAATGTCTCCTAGTGCTTCCACTGAGCCCTGGTAGCTTGCTACTGCTCCGGAACACTTAGGCTGGCCGGCATGTGTCCTTCTTCGATCCTATGTCTGTCCCTTCGGGGAAATGTCACGCGATGAATACCGGAGTCCTGTTAGCCCGCTACAGCCCGGTTCACCGGAGTCCTGTTAGCCCAATGCTACAGCCTGGATTCACTCGCTGATGACCGACACGTTCGATGCTGGGTCATGGATGCCTGTCCCTGTAAGTCTGTGCCACTTTGGGTTTACGATTAGCCATGTCAGCCCGGGCTCCTTATCACATGGATGCTAGCGACACTGTCATATACGTGTGCCAAAAGGCGCAAACGGTCCCGGGCAAAGGTAAGGCGACACCCGTGGGGATACCATGCGTGAGGCCGCAAAGTGATATGAGGTGTTACATGCTAGATCGATGTGGCATTGAGTCGGGGTCCTAACAACACAACACCGCTCACAATACAATACACGACCCATGCGAGGGTTCACACCCAAAGGACGGTGCAACCAGATCAATCTATGGACCATGCAAGCGCGCCCCAGCATACAATGCAACACAACAAACATCCAAACAACACGGTACACCCAGCTACAGGGGTGCCGCACACCCCCTATGTTTCACCGATGAGGTGCTAGACCACGAATTTGCAGAGGGATTCAAGCCCGTAAACATAGAGGCATACGACGGAACAACAGACCCTGGGGTCTGGATTGAGGACTACATCCTTCATATCCATATGGCTCGAGGAGATGATCTCCACGCCATCAAGTACCTACCCCTCAAGCTCAAAGGGCCAGCTCGTCACTGGCTCAAAGGCCTCCCCGAAAGCTCCATTGGAAGCTGGGAAGAGCTCGAAGACGCTTTTCGGGCAAATTTTCAAGGGACATATGTCCGACCTCCGGATGCGGACGATTTGAGTCATATAACTCAACAGCCTCGAGAGTCAGCCCGAAAGCTTTCAAACAGGTTTCTTACTAAAAAGAACCAGATTGTCGACTGTCTAGACGCCGAAGCCTTAGCAGCTTTCAAGCATAGCGTCCTTGACGAATGGCTCGCCACACACCTCGGCCAAAATAAGTCGAGAACGATTGCCGCATTAACAAACCTCATGACCCGCTTTTGCGCGGGGGAGGACAGCTGGCTAGCCAGATGCAGCACCAGCGACCCCAGTACATCTGAAGTTAGAGATGGAAACGGTAAATCACGGCGCAACAGCAACAATAAACGCCGGAATAAAGAAGACAGCACGAAGGGCACGGCAGTAAATGCCAGATTCAAAAGCTCTCGGCCAGGTCAAAAGCCGCCCCCTAAAGGCACCAGGGACGAACTGTCCAGCCTCAATAAAATTATGGACCAAGTATGTCAGATTCATAGTACCCCTGGTAAACCTGCTAATCATACCCACAGAGAATGTTGGGTCTTCAAGCAGTCCGACAAGCTCAATGTCGTACACAAGGGGGAGGATACACCAAGTGAAGACGAGGACGAGCCCCCCAAGCAAGACACGGGGGAACAAAAGAAATTTCCACCAGAAGTCAAAACAGTAAACGTGTTACACGTAATCAAGGAAAAAAACAATGCGGCACTCCTAGGAAAGTATACCCAAGTGCCTATCACCATGAAGTCCTGCCACTGGACATCTCAACCGATCACTTTCGACCATCGCGATTACTCAGCAGGTATCCGACACGCAGGATGGGCTGCCCTGGTATTAGACCCAGTAATTGGCGGCTATCACTTCACAAGGGTCTTGATGGATGGCGGCAGTAGCCTAAACCTAATATATCAGGATACAATCCGCGGGATGGGGCTAGACCCAACACAAATTTGCCATAGCAATACTACCTTTAAAGGAGTAACGCTAGGCCCAGGGGCTCGTTGTACGGGCTCCCTCCTACTACAAGTTACATTCGGCTCCCCCGATAACTTCCGTCGCGAGCATTTAACTTTCCACATCGCTTCGTTTCAAAGTGGCTATCAAGCACTGCTCGGACGCGAAGCTTTCGCTCGCTTTAATGCAATACCACACTACGCCTCCCTGACACTCAAGATGCCCGGTCCATGTGGCATCATTACAGTGCACGGAAATATCAAGCGATCTCTGCGCGCCGAAGAGAGTGAGGCTTCCTTGTCCGTCGCACAATAAAGGCGCCCGGACAAACGAAAGCATCCAATAGGTCGTCAATACCTCAGATACAACTAATCAAGTCCGGCGCTGCTATTTATACAGAAATAAGTGGTCACACCCCTATTTGTCAATACAAGGGGCTCAACACGCGCAGACAAGTGGCAATTTCTTATCATCTTGAATTATACATGCTTTCTTTAAAAACTATCCTTTTGCACGACAACTTTTTCACTTAACTTCCTCTCTTTTATAGACGATCATCGTGCTACACCCGTCCAGGATACGGCACAACAGAGACACAGGCGCAGACGTGTAGCAGGGACCCGCTCCAAGGATTCTTTTTAGATTAAGACCCTGCGTAAACCTTTTTTACTGTCTCTTGTTGATACATATCCACCGTTGAGAAGGATGCTGACGTCTTGGCATGTGGCCATGCCAAAACAATGCACGTACCTGGACACACGGGGCTTCTTACAAAGGCCACTATTTAGGCCTGGTTTATACCACAAAGACCAAATACCTTAGGGAGTATTCGGCGTCGCGAGTTTGGCCCTATATGCATCAGCTCCGAATCATTGTCTTTGGTCAAATGTTGGGTTTGCCCGGCTCCTGTGTTTTGGTGCCTTATGTTCCGCCTTGCCGGCTAAGGTAGCACCAGGAGAACTACTGCGATTGTACCCTGGTTCATCCAGACGAGCACCTCAGTAGAGAAAGCCGAAAACTGACTGTCATGATATAGCGTGAGACTGGTCAATCACTCGATGACCTGTGGGAATGTTAGAATTCCTCCGCCTTAATGAAGGGCCGTTTCCCGACCAAGCATGTACGCACCCCGATATCGGGAGTGTGCGGAGCCACTAGGGGCTATCTAGTAGCCCCACTGTCAAACTCCTATGGCTAAGTGAAAGTGCTAAAGCATTATAGTCTGATTGCCTCGCTCGCTCCGCTATCACCTCCTTAATAGGACCAAGACGTTGGATTAAGTGTGAATGCGTGTTTTTGTGAGCACCTCCGCATTATATGCATGAGGGTTGAAGCCGACGGCTGCAATCTTTCAGGTTATACACATGTATAAATAAGCGGCCGCCCAGGAGGCATCATATTACTTTCAGGCAAAAGTATAAAAATAGCCTTATAAAAATTTATAAAAGCATTTCGCTTACAATGAGATTACATATCACTCAAACACAATATTTTTTGAGCACTGGGTGTCTATCAAACGAGCACCCTCAAGAACTTCTTCAAAGTAGTGCTTGGCAGCCTTTCGACCTATAGCCGAATCCCGCGTTGCAACATTGGTAGCATCCATCTTCGGCCAATATGCCTTAACACGGGCAAAGGCCATCCTTCCGCCCCCTATGCACGCCGACCTCTTCATCACATTAATGTGTGGCACCACATCAAGGACCTGCTGCACCAAGCTGAAATAGCTGTTCGGTTTTGACCTTCCCGGCCACAGCTGATCCACAACAGACCTCATAGAAAGTCTGGACAACTTGTTTAGTTCGGCCCATTCGGCTAATTGGTCAGTCAATGAAAGTGGACGCTCGGGAGAATGGAATTGTCTCCAAACAGCTGGTCTACTCCACGGTCTGTCTGACCCTGGAAGTACTTGGCTGCATCGGCGGCGCTCGCCGCCAAATCCATATACACATCCTCTGAACTCCACAGCCGATCTAGAGGGGCATACCATGGATCTCCGAATTTCCTCCGCAACATAAAGGATTTCCCAGCTACAATATCCCCGGCTTCCCGCAGCTCCTCCTTCTTTGCCCTCATAGCAGAGCGGAGATCCTTTTTCGTCGCAGCAGCCTTTTCAAGGTCCGATGCCTTCGCTTGGTTTTCCTTTTCAAGAACCCGGCAACGGTAGGCGGTGGCTTTTAATTCCATAGCCATTTTGGCCATCTTGTCTCGGGTCTCGCCATGCGCGGCCTTCTCGGCTTGCAACTCTTCGGCCACCTTCACAGCAGCCGTATTACCTAACCTCGCTTGTTCCTTGGCTCGAGCAAGTTCTGCCCGTAAGGCTTCAACAGTGGCAGCTCCATCTGAAGTCACAACATATTTAAGATACTGGCATCATGCTGCGCTTCCTATGTGATGTTTACCAGATATTGACACTTACCATGTGCCTCGTCAAGCCTTTTGTTAACAAGCTCGATGTCGGCATCTGCCGCATCTAACTGCCGCTCTAAATGGGCAAACTCGCTAGTCCGGCTAGCCACCGGAGCTTCCATCACCTGCACATAGAGGCAGTATGGTTATTTCCTGGGAATATGATCCTCTGTTCGTCGTCGTTTCCGACGGCAACCAGAGTCTCAGGGGCTACTATCTACACAGGGCACACCTAGCATGTGCAGGATTATCATACATTCTTTTACGTACCTCAAAGCCTGTCAGTAGACTCATAAAAGCTTCATGCAATCCGCTTTTGGCAGACGATATTCTCTCCATCACCGTATTCATCATCACACGGTGTTCATCTGAAATGGCCGCTCGCCCCACCAACTTCCTCAGAACATCCGATCGCACACTAGACGGGGCCGGACTCTTTGGTCTGCTCCCTTCGGGAGCCGGACACTGGAAGCTTCGGGGGTCAATGGGATTATCTTATGGCCTCATCGGACTCAGAGAGGCCCTCCGTGACGACAATTCAGGGTCGCCCGCTTCTGGAGCGGAGGAGTACGAAGGAGGCGTTTCACTCTCCATCATCTCTGGAAGAAGATCCCCCGAAGATGAGCTCATTTGAGAGGGGCTAAGGCCCGAACTACAAAATATATGCGGTGGTTATTTTCTCAGAAGAAAAAGATGGCATATCGGTACTATTAAAGGTATTTCGGGTCACTTACGACTCGTGGGAGAATTGATCCCCCTGCGGACTTCGTGCAGCAACAGCACCCCCCCAAGGTGGGACCCTCTGTGGGAGACTTCTTCTCCCGTTTGGAAGCTTCGGCTTCCGAACCCCCGGGCGCAGTCCTTTTCCTCTTCTGGCCGCCTTCCCTCATGAAGGCGCTTGCTCGCTCGGCTAGAATGGGCAGCGTTGGGGGGTCGCGTCCGCCCGCATTATCCTCCACAGTATCTTCCTTCAAGGGCTCCGGGCAAGGTGCGGTCTGGAGCATCTTTTCTAATATCGGATTTTCCAAACCCTTAGGGAGGGGGGCCGAACACCGAATCAACTTTGCCTTTGTTAGCCAGTCCTGGTCAAAAAGCAAACTCTCAGAAATAACTTCGTAACAAAGTAGAGATAGTATGTTCGGCCGGAAGATGCCTTACCTGTTCGGCGGCGCGGTTACTACTCAGACCCACGTCCTCGGTGATTTCTGGACACTCCATCTGAGGTTCGAAGAATGACTTATACATCTCCTCGTGCGTCAGGCCGAGAAAATTTTGAATGGCACGCGGTCCCTCGGGATTGAACTCCCACAGGAGAAGAGGCCGGCGTTTGCAAGGCTGGACTTGACGAACCAGCATAACCTATATCACCACAACCAAACTGAAATCTCCATTGAAGAGATCTCGAATGCGGCCTTGCAGTATAGGCACGTCCTTGATTGGACCCCAACTCAGACCTCTGCTGATCCATGACATCAGCTGTGGTGGGGGGCCCGAGCAGAAAACAGGGGGGGTTGCCCACTTGGCACTTCTAGGAGCCGTGATATAGAACCACTCCCGTTGCCACAATTCAGACACCTCTGGGATGGAACCTTTGGGCCACGGAGCTCCCGTCATCTTGCGAATTGAGGCATCTCCACACGCTGCATGTTGCCCCTCGACCAGCTTCGGCTTCACTTCAAAGGTCTTGAGCCATAGGCCAAAGTGAGGGGTAACCCGGAGGAAGGCCTCGCACACGATAATAAATGTCGTGATATGAAGAAAGGAGTCCGGAGCTAGATCATGAAAGTATAGCCCATAGTAAAAAATCAAACCCCTAACGAAAGGATCCAGGGCAAGGCCTAGGCCTCGGAGGAAGTGGGAGACGAACATGACATTCTCGTTGGGTTCGGGGGTGGGCACGGCCTGCCCTCGGGGAGGCAGCCTATGCAAAACTTCGGTGGTCAGATATCTGGCCTCCCTCAACTTCTTGATGTCTTCTTCCGTGACGGAGGAAGGCATCCATCGGCCTTGAAGGCTAGATCCGGAAATGACTGGAGGTTCGGAGCACCTGACCTGAACTTCGGGCGTTTGAGCTAGAAGTGGGAGAAGGGTTCGATTGAGCATGGGAGGGAAAAATAAAAGCCTTGTCCCCTTTATAAAGAGGGTGAATATCAAGCGTCCTCTCCGTGTCCACTTGGACTTGCCTATAATCTAGGAGTCCTAGAAGCGGTTGGGTTACCCACGCCCGTATTGATGAGAATTCCAGAATAAGGGGCCATGATCTCTGCTTTAACAAGACGTGCCAAGGAAACCGCCTCGCATAACGCGCTGAGATGGGACAGTAAAATGGTTCGAATAAAAGGTTGGCCATGGTGTGATGTCACACTACGGAATACGTCAGCAGATTAGATTTGTGTAAATATTATTCTCTCTATGGAAATATGTGGAAACTTATTTGGCAGAGCCGGACACTATCTTTGTGTTCAAAATCTTCTATGAAGTACTTGGAGGAGGAACCCGCCTTGCAATGCCGAAGACAATATGCGCGCCGGACATGTTGTCATTGAAGCCTGGTTCAGGGGCTACTGAGGGAGTCCTGGATTAGGGGGTGTCCGGATAGCCGGACTGTACCTTCAGCCAGAATCCTGGACTACGAAGATACAAGATTGAAGACTCTGTCCCGTGTCCGGAAGGGACTTTCCTTGGCGTGGAAGGCAAGCTTGGCGATACGGATATGAAGATCTCCTACCATTGTAACCGACTTTGTGTAACCCTAACCCTCTCCGATGTCTATATAAACCGGAGGGTTTTAGTCCGTAGGACAACGTACACATCAACAACCATACCATAGGCTAGCTTCTAGGGTTTAGCCTCCTCGATCTCGTGGTAGATCTACTCTTGTACTACCCATATCATCAATATTAATCAAGCAGGACATAGGGTTTTACCTCCATCGAGAGGGCCCAAACCTGGGTAAAACTTCGTGTCCCTTGTCTCCTGTTACCATCCGGCCTAGACGCACAGTTCAGGGCCCCCTACCCGAGATCCGCCGGTTTTGACACCGACAGCAAGATTAAACCCAAAGCTAAGCACTTCTCCTATTGCAAGAAAAACCAATCTAGTTGGCCAAACCAAATCGATAGTCCGAAGAGACTTGCAAAGATATCAAATCATGCATAAAAGAATTAAGAGAAGATTCAAATAATATTCATAGATAAGCTGATCATAAATCCACAATTCATCGGATCTCCGCAAACACACCACAAAAAGGTATAACATCGAATAGATCTCCAAGAACATCGAGGAGAACATGGTATCGAGAATCAAAGAGAGAGAGAAGAAGCCATCTAGCTACTAGCTATGGACCCGTAGGTCTGAGGTAAACTACTCACACTTCATCGGAAGGGTAATGGTGTTGATGTAGAAGCCCTTTGTGACCGAATCCCCCTTCGGCAAGACGCCAAAAAAGGCACCTAGATGGGATCTCACGAGTAGAGAAGGTTGCGGCGGTGGAATAGTATTTTCGTGGCTTCCCCCGATGGTTTTGGGGTATAAGAGTATATCTAGGCGAAAGAATTAGGTCGATGGAGTCACAAGGGGCCCACAAGAGTGGGGGGCCCGCCCTACCCCCCTGGGCACGCCCTCGGTCCTTGTGGCTGCCTCGTGGCTAATATGACTTGCACCCCAAGTCCTCTGGATGTCTTCTGGTCCAAGAAAAATCATTGTGAAAGTTCTATTCCGTTTGGACTCTATTTAGTATTCCTTTTCTGCGAAACTCTAAAACAGGGAAAAAAACAGAAGCTGGTACTGGGCTCTAGGTTAATAGGTTAGTCCCCAAAATCACATAAAATAGCATATTAATGCATATAAAACATCCAAAATAGATACATTGGAGACGTATCGAGCATCCGCAAGCTTAATTCTTGCTCGTCCTCGAGTAGGTAAATGATAAAAACACAATTTTTGATGTCGAATGCTACCTAACATATTTATCCATGTAATTTATTTATTGTGGCATGAATGTTTAGATCCGTATGATTCAAAACAAAAGTTTAATATTACATAAAAACAATAATACTTCAAGCATACTAACAAGGCAATTATGTCTTCTCAAAATAAAATGGCCAAAGTAAGCTTATCCCTACAAAATCATATCGTTTGGCTATGCTCCATCTTCATCACACAAAATATTTAAATCATGCACAACCCTGACGACAAGCCAAGCAATTGTTTCATACTTTGGACGTTCTCAAACTTTTTCAACTTTCACGCAATACATGAGTGTGAGCCCTGGATATAGCACTATAGGTGGAATAGATGGTGGTTCTGGAGAAGATAAAAAGAGGGAGATAGTCTCAAATCAACTAGGCGTATCAACGGGCTATGGAGATGCCCATCGATCGATATCAATGTGAGTGACCAAGGATTGCCATGCAATAGATGCACTAGAGTTATAATTTTATGAAAGCTCAAAAAGAAAACTAAGTGGGTGTGCATCCAACTTGCTTGCTCATGAAGACCTAGGGTAATTTGAGGAAGCCCATCATTGGAATATACAAGCTAAATTATATAATGAAAAAAAACACAAGTATATGAAAGTGACAAAATAGGAGACTCTCTATCATGAAGATCATGCTTCTACTTTGAAGCACAAGTGTGGAAAAGGATAGTAACATTGCCCCTTCCCTCCTTTTCTCTCATTTTTTGGGCCTTCTCTTTTTTATTTGGCCTTTCTCTCTCTCTCTCTCTCTCTCTCCCTCTCTCTTTTTATTTCCTCGCATGGGACAATCCTCAAATAATGAAGATCGTCACACTTTTATTTACTTACAACTCAAGAATTACAACCCGATACTAGAACAAAATATCACTCTATATGAATGTCTCCGGCAGTGTACTAAGATGTGCAATAAATGAAGAGCGACATGTATGAAAGAATTATGAACGGTGGCTTTGCCACAAATAGGATGTCAACTACATGATCATGCAAAGCAATATGACAATAATGATGTGTGTCATAATAAACGGAACGGTGGAAAGTTGCAGGCAATATATGTCGGAATGGCTATGGAAATGCCATTGTAGGTAGGTATGGTGGCCGTTTTAAGGAAGGTATATGGTGGGTTTATGGTACCGGCGAAAGTTGCATGGCACAAGAGAGGCTAGCAATGGTGGAAGGGTGAGAGTGTGTATAATCCATGGACTCAACATTGTCGGATTGAGGGTTCCGTAGACCCTTGAGAGGTTCGAACATTGGGGTGCATGCGAAGAACTCATCCTCCCTAGTCTCCCTACCCACCGATCCCTTGGCCTAGCTCGACGAACCAAATGGACAATAGACACAGAAGTTTACCTAGGTTAGTGCCACCTTGCGGTGTAAAACCCTATTCCTACTTTGTGGTGGATTGGCCTTGTGGGGCTGTGGATGAACTAGTACAATGGTCGAACAGCCTCAGCAGGTGAGGTGTTCTTGTGCTCGATGAGCTCGTGAGCTGGTCAGGGTGGAATGGATTCGATCCTCCCCTCTCTCTCCTCTCTCTCTTGCTCTTGGTGGTGGCTAGGTCCTATTATAGTGGTCTTAGTCCTCTTCCAAATGAAAGGCGGGAAGGGATCCCACAACGGCCAAATTCAAAGGGAGACAGCTAGTACAGGCTATCCTGACAAAAGTAGTCTTCACCTGCCAAAAGCTCATGGTCGTGTCACTGCAGTGGGCTCCACGGTGACCTTCGTCCTACCGTCCTGGCGGTCTTGGTCTTGTTGCACCGGAACGGAAACCTTTAGTTGATCCCCCGGGACTCCGCGCCTGCGCTTGCCTCCTTAGCACCAAAGAGGAAACTAGCCCACTACACCCGCTGACGCCCACCTGGCCTTGGTCGTCATGGCTCACGTCATACGAACCTCAAGAGGTGCAGCTTGCATTGATATTTCCACTCCTCGGGAGCCAGCCTGGGGAAGCCGGCCCCCAGGGAAGTCTTGGTGTCATCCGCCTCGCGATGCTTGGCCCCTCGCGAGGGTCTTGGGTTGTTGATCCTAAAGCTGGGCCATACTAGGCCGTCGATGGAGCCACGTCATGGGCCACAGGAAGGCAAGTCTGGGTACCGCCGGTCCCAGGATGCCGACAGTAGCCCCCGGGCTCAAGGCGTGCTTGAACTTGGCTTTGAGGCAAAGCCAAATGGCAAGTACGAAGTGTTGCGGGCCCTAACGGCCTGCGGCCTTGGTCGACGCGTGGCGATTGATGTGATGTGGGCGCCTCCGCTGCCTCGACAACTGTTCGACTTGACGAGACCATGCTGCATGCAGAGAAGCCATCATTGCGTGGGATCATGGAGGCCGGCGGTTGACCTCCCTTGGCTATAAATGAGGGGAGGGGTAGAGCCCCCTTGCTCATCTCTGTCTTCTCGCCACCTGCTCCTTCTTCTTCTTTCTTGTCTTGCCGCCTTGCTGTAGCTCCCATGGCACCGATTAGGAGGTTCTCTATGGCAGAAAAGGGAAAGTCCCCTCGGGAGGAGCCTGAACCGCTTCCGCCGAAGAAGAGGTTCAGCCGCCCTCACGATGCCGGGGAGAGGCAGGAGGTGACGCGGCCCTGGTACGAGTAGTCACCGCCTGGCTTCCCGCTCCCTCTGCACGCCCGAGCGCAGGGCTTCAGAGAGGATGGCAGCGCCCAGCGCCACGCGGGCCACAGCCACGGTGACCAGGCTGGGGCTGTGCGGCCGACCGGTCCGTGAACCCACACCGAGGGCTCCTCGCGTGAGTTTGTGATATGGGTGGAAATGCAGCCACACACTTGGATCTGGTTCCCGCGGTTCTTCCTTGAGGAGATGGCGCCGAGGGGGCTGCTCGAGTTGTGGCTGTAGCACACGGGGTGCTGCAGCCTAGCCACGAGGGCGGAGGTCGAGGCCGTCCCTCCGGACAGCATCTTCATGACCTGAGGATGGGGTGAGGTTGCCCGTGCTTGCCACGCGGATGGGCCCCTCGCCATCCACTTTGAGTATGATGGTGCCACCACGCTGTTCTTCAAGGTCTTTGACGAGGAAGGCCAACAACTGGAGTGCTGCCCCGGAGGAAGCAGCTCGTGTGGCGCGGCCGCGGGCGTTGATCTTGCCCCGGCCTCGCCGACGGCTCCTCCAGTAGCAGCGACGACTCCTGGGAATCCAACGACTCTATCAAACCCAGCAGTCCCCGGAGTCCAGCGACGACAGCTAGGTGCCACCGTGCTCTCGCCGTGCCCGGAGCGCGTCAGCTGCATCCGCTCAGCGTCGATGATGATCTGGATGGGGTTGGCGTCGGCCTCACATGGCTCACTGTTGGTGATGGCGTCGACGGCGATGCCCGTAGCTAGGGCTCCTTGAAGTTTTTCTTCTTTTGTTCCCAGCGAGGAATCAAGACAAACCCCATGGGGGTATTTAAAAAAACTTGTAATACTTTTGCTTTGAAGTTTATTATTCCTAGTATGAGCTTGCAATTGTGTGTCTTGCTCTGGAATTGCTCCTCCTTTTCGTTCTCGCGGTAGCTTCGCGCTATACGTCGACAGGCCCCAGTCCCCGGGTAGGCTTCAGCCATCGCTGGTATGACATATCGCGATGCCGTGGTTAGGGCCAGGAGGCGAGCGTCCCGAGGTCTGATGAGAGCTCCTGAGATGCGATCCTCAAGAGGTCCCCTTTGGCGTGCAAGCAACTTCCTGGAGGCCTAAAAGGAAAATGGCGATGCCGGAGCGAGATTGCGAGAGTCGAAATTCCGGACGGTGGGTTTACGCTGATATGTATAGGTCACTTATCTTTACGGGCTTGTGGTGATTCCCTTGCGCAGGCCTGGCTGGGCCTTAGTTGTGATGCTTTCCGGTAAGGCTCATGCCGGGCTCCCCTTCCCTTTCTCATCTGAGTGCTCTATGTCCTCGGGTCCCAACCCTCGAGCGAGGCTCAGCCACTGCTGGTATGCCAGGTCGCGATGTCGTGGTCAAGGCTAGGGGGTGAGGGCTAGAGAGTCAATAGGAGCTCCTGAAGTGCGGTGCTTAGGAGCCCCCCCTTTAACATGCAAGTGAATTGCGTGAAAAAGGGACGGCCGGCGGGGCCGCCTGTAGCCAAGCTCTAGGGATTCCTGCGGGTCAATCCAAGAAGAGAGCGCTACTCACGCATGCTGTCCTACTGCTAATCTTTCAGCGAGAAGATGAAGGCACTGAGGATCTGGTAAGTTGACATGCGCGTGACTGGCCATGAGCTAGAGCTCGATCTCTTAGGTTTGTCAGCGTTGCAGGGACAGACCCGAGCACAAGCGCTGTGCTAGCATGTGTAGCCCCCATTGCGGAATGAATAAGAGGTCGGTCGGCAATGTGGGAGGCCGTGAAGGGTGATAAATGACAGGCAAGATGGTGATAACATAAATAAGCTCATGAAAAGAGGTAAACTAGCTGTAATAGGTGCAAAGAACGATACATGCCACATGGATAGACCCACGCGGCCTGGGGATGATGTAGCCCGAGGGGCGCTCCCAGCTGAACAACTAGAATATGCAAAAAGGATACATGCCGCGGGGACAGGCCCATGCGATATGGGGATAATGCAGCCCATGGGGTGCCCCAACTAAATAAACTGGAAAATGTCACCTGGCACCATTGCTGAAGAGATGTTGAAGTAGTTGAAGACGCTTGGGGAAGAAGTCGCTGCTCACGAGCCGCGTGGGTCCTAAGTCACGGGGGGCTCTGGAGGCTCAGGGGGCTCGCGAAGAATCGTCGCCATCTTGGCTAGGACCGCCTGGTGCCTGGCCTCCTGAGCCGCCATGATACTCCACATGTAGTGCTGAGATGCAACAGCCATGTTTGGCAAGCCCAAGGGCATGCGAACATAGCTGGGGGGGGGCTCACACCGGCCGACACGGGATGGCTAGTAGAGCCGCTGAGAGGTGACCCTGTTGAGTCCTAGGATATTGACGCAGGCACGGAGCTCGCTGTCCTCGCCAGGACAAGGAGCCACGCCAGGTGGCGGGCGATGGTCACCACGCATGGCTCTTGCCTCTTGCACCTCCTCGGTTTCTTTGGTGATGAACTCCTGAGCACTCGGTGTCCCATGCCTTGTGCCCTCCTGGGGGAAGCGCGCGCTGAAACACGCCTCTACGTGGTGCTCGAGCGCCTCCCTCGTGACATTGGCTAGGTCAGAGGCCCTCCAGAAGGGAGCCCTTGAGCGCAACCTGAGGGGGGCGCCGGGCGCGCCTTCCTATCAGGGGGAAGGGGCGCCGGGCGCGCCTTCCTATCAGAGGGAGGGAGGCGCCCCATCCGTGCACGCATGTCTTGAGGAAGTGCCGCTGGACGCCCCGCTCCCCTGAGGTTCCTGGTGGAGCAGCTACTTCTTTTTCTTGGGGACCCGAGCTTCGGGAGGGTAGATAGCGCCTTCATCATCGGGGTTCTCGATAGCTGCAACCTAGAAGGCGCGCTCGAGGGAGCACACTGCGTCCTTCTCCTCACAAGCGACTGAGATGACATCACGGCTCCCTGGCATCTTCAGGACATTGTAACCTTGATGAGTCACTTCCATGAACTTGGCCAGGGCCAGGTACCCAAGGATGGCATTGTATGGAAGATGTATGTGGGCGACATCGAAGTCGATGAGCTCTGTGCGGTCATTGTCGCACTGGCCGAAGGTTACAGGGAGGCAGATCTGCCCTATCGGGATGGTGGAGCCATCGATCACTCCTAAGAAGGGTTTGGTGGGCTGCAGCTGGTCATAGGGCACCTTGAGTCGGTTGAGCATTTGATAGACAGAACATTGAGCCCCGCACCGCCAGCGATGAGGGTTTTGGTGATGAGGACATTACTAACGATGGGTGAGCAGAGCATCGGGAGGGCGCCGGCAGTTGCCGCACACTTGAGTTGGTCGGATGAGCTGAAGGTGATGGTGCACTTGGAGCACCTAAGCAGACGTGTAGCCTCGAGCTTGAGAAGGGCCGCATTCACCTCGCAGGCAAACTGCTTGAAGATGCGATGAGAGGCTGGGGCCTGGGCGCTGCCCAAGATGCAGGCTATGGCACGAGGTTCCTAGAATCCCCCAACCCCCTCATCCTGGTGGTGATCGTCGTTCCTTCTTGGCACTGGTGGCAGCGAAGGGAGGCCAGCGTTTCCTTGAGGATGATCCTCACGAGGCTGATCTCCCCTGGCGCCCTCGCGAGGATGGCCCTGCCAACATTCCTCACGAGGCTAGTCGCACCACTCCTGCCGGGGGCCACGATCATCCCAACATCCTCCGCTTTGGCCTCCTCCGTTGCCGTAGCCTCAACCGCCGCGCTCGAGGCGATGACTCGAGCCTCGAGAGGGTAGATAGCGCTTTCGTCATCGGGGTTCTCGACAGCTGCATCTTGGAAGGCACGCTCGAGGGAGCACACTACGTCCTTCTCCTCGCAAGCGACTGAGATGACTTCACGGCTCCCTGGCATCTTGAGGACATTGTAACCATGATGAGTCACTGCCATGAACTTGGCCAGGGCCGAGTACCCAAGGATGGCGTTGTATGGAAGACGGATGTGGGCGGGAAGGGATCCCTGGTGTTGTGGCATTCAATGTTCCTCGCGAGACACTCTCGAACGAGCTTGTGATTTGCGCATCTTCTTAAGTCCGTGCCCCCCGGGTACCACGACGCGATGCACTAAGCCACGATTAGCACACGCCTGAGGGCTCGCACATGGAAGAACATGACACCCAACAAAATTTTCTAACAATTATGCAACTTCACGATGTCCCCTGAGGCTAGCGACCCCTGAGTCAGCAGCAAGGGGGCCTCACGAGATGCTGGAGTGCGTGCCATCGTGAGTTGCAAGGCTGCCGCGAGTGTATCAAGCTAAGTTATCCTACCGCACCCAACCAGAACATGAACATCACGGCATACATCAGAACAATAAGCATAGCATAGCGCCATAAGTACCATGGTTCATTACACGCCCCAACAGGGCCCTCTACTTTTTTCAAAACGCAGGAGAAAGGAAAGGCTAAACAAAAGTGGCCTGCGCGACCAGAGCAGCTCTCGAGGCCGGGCAGCAGAGGACCCCCGGGCTCAGCCTGAGCCTTCCACCCGCTTCACCGGAGCGTGGCAACGAGACGATCCGCCACCTTCCTTGAAGCGAGTTCGGCGACATGGCGGCTGGTCGTAGCCGCCGTTGCTTGTGCTCTTGCCGGAGCAGCCGCCGCTGCGGAACGAGCCGCGACCGTTGCCAAGGGCGAGCTCACCCTCGGCATCGTCACGGCTGTTGTCAAGGCCAAGCTCATCGTCACCACCGTCGTCTTTGTAGCATCACCTTGCGCGACGGACATCTTCCCCAAACACCCTCATGTAGAGGGTCTCGACGCTGTCGTACTTCAAGTGGAGGGTGCACCTCCTGCTCAGGCCGCACGCGGGAAAATGCCTACCAGCTGTGGGCCAAGGACACGTTCCTGATGGTAGAAACTTTGACCCCGAACTACAAAGCATTGCAGCAACAGCCATCAGCCTGTAGCCAGAGGCTGTCAGGTCCTGAGGCCAGGAGCTCACCTGCGAAGAAGCGGGGGAGCGGGAGCCAGGTGTTGGCTGGCCTCTTCGACCACACGACGAACTCCGGGAGCACCTCGGCTGAGTGGAAGTGCGGTCGAGGAGGCCGGGTGAGGGAGTCCTGGATTAGGGGGTGTCCGGATGGCCGGACTATACCTTTAGCCGGACTCCTGGACTATGAAGATACAAGATTGAAGACTTCGTCCCGTGTCCGGAAGGGACTTTCCTTGGCGTGGAAGGCAAGCTTGGCGATACGGATGTGCAGATCTCCTACCATTGTAACCGACTTTGTGTAACCCTAACCCTCTCCGGTGTCTATATAAACCGGAGGGTTTTAGTCTGTAGGACAACATACACAACAACAATCATACCATAGGCTAGCTTCTAGGGTTTAGCCTCTTCGATCTCGTGGTAGATCTACTCTTGTACTACCCATATCATCAATATTAATCAAGCAGGACGTAGGGTTTTACCTCCATCGAGAGGGCCCGAACCTGGGTAATACTTCGTGTCCCTTGCCTCCTGTTACCATCCGGCCTAGACGCACAGTTCGGAACCCCCTACCCGAGATCCGCCGGTTTTGACACCGACATTGGTGCTTTCATTGAGAGTTCCTCTGTGTCGTTGCCGTCAGGCTCGATGGCTCCAACGATCATCAATAGCGATGCAGTCCAGGGTGAGACCTTCCTCCCGGACAGATCTTCGCCTTCGGCGGCTTCGCACTGCAGGCTAATTCACTTGGCCATCTAGAGCAGATCGAAAGCTATGCCCCTGGCCGTCAGGTCAGATTTGGAAGCTTAAACTACACGGCTGACATCCGCGGGGACTTGATCTTCGACGGATTCGAGCCAGTACCGAGCGCGCCGCACTGTCACCACGAGCATGATCTAGCTCTGCTGCCGAACAGTGCCCTGGAGGCCACACCCGCATCGGCTTCGACCCTTAATTCGGAGCCAACTGCGCCGATCGAGGATGGGTGGTTGGACGCCGCCTCGGGGGTTGCGATCCCAATGGCGATCGAGCCGAACACCAGCCCCGCACTCTACGAGACTCGTGACTCCAAGGAGCCGGACTCCTCTCCGGACTCCGAACCCTCCGCGCCCCTGCCGATCGAATCTGATTGGGCGCCGATCATGGAGTTTACTATCGCGGACATCTTTCAGCACTCGCCTTTCGACGATATTCTGAAGACATTGAAGTCTCTCTCTTTTATCAGGAGAGTCCTGGCCGGACTACGGTCAGCAAGGTTGGGATATGGACGATGAAGAAATTTGACTCCGAAGACGTCAACGGTATGGACGCCGATGATGGAGACGATGATGAACCAGCGCCTATTGGGCCCTGGAAAGCCACCTCGTCATATGACATATACATTGTGGACACCCCAAAAGAAGGAGATGGCGATGGAACAGCGGAGGATGACCCCTCCAAGAAACAGCCTAAGCACCGGCGTCAGCGGCGCCGCTCAAAATCCCGCCAAAACAAATACGGTGATTCCAGCACGGGAGATAATAATACTCCGGAAAGTGCCGAAGAAAACCCCCTCCAGCAAGATTTAGCACAGGAGGATGGAGAAACCAGCCCTCATGAGAGAGCGGCAGACAGAGAGGTCGAGGACGATAATCATATGCCTCCCTCCGAAGAAGAGGCAAGCCTCGACGACGACAAATTCGTCGTGCCAGAGGATCCCGTCGAGCAAGAGCGTTTTCAACGCAGGCTTATGGCCACGGCAAGAAGCCTCAAGAAAAAACAGCAACAGCTTAGAGCTGATCAAGATTTGCTAGTCGACAGATGGACTGAAGTCCTTGTGGCCGAAGAGCATAAACTCGAACGCCCCTCCAAGAGCTACCCAAAGCGCAGGTTGCTACCCCGATTAGAGGAGGAAGCAGTTGATATGGCTGACCGGCCACCTCGTGGCCGCGACAGAGAGGCCTCTCGGTCCACCACTCAAGCCGCACCCCGTACCAAGGCACGGAAAAATGCGCCAGACCTGCGAGATATGTTGGAGGACAAGGCAAGGCAAACAAGATCGATCTACGGATCGCATGGGCGCCCCATGACTCGAGACAATAACCGTCATGCCGGACATAAATCCGGTAGGGCCGAACACAGTAGAAAAAGCTCATTGGAGCTACGTCGTGATATAGCCCAGTACAGAGGCGCTGCACACCCACTATGCTTCACAGACGAAGTAATGGATCATCAAATCCCCGAGGGTTTCAAACCCGTAAACATCAAATCATATGATGGCACAACAGATCCTGCGGTATGGATCGAGGATTATCTCCTTCATATCCACATGGCCCGCGGCGATGATTTCCACGCCATCAAATACCTCCTACTCAAGCTTAAAGGACTAGCTTAGCATTGGCTTAACAGCTTGCCAACAAGATCAATCAGTTGTTGGGAGGACCTGGAAGCCGTGTTCCTCGACAATTTCCAGGGCACTTATGTGTGACCCCCAGACGCCGATGACCTAAGTCACGTAATTCAGCAGCCAGAAGAATCGGGCAGGCAATTCTGGACATGGTTCCTAACAAAGAAAAATCAAATAGTCGACTGTCCGGACGCTGAGGCCCTTGCAGCCTTCAAGCACAATATCCGTGACGAGTGGCTTGCCCGGCACCTTGGACAGGAAAAGCCGAAGTCTATGGAAGCACTCACAACACTCATGACCCGCTTTTGCGCGGGAGAAGACATCTGGCTTTCTCGTAGCAACAATATGACCAAGAACCCTGGTAATTCGAATACCAGGGACAGTAGTGGCAGGTCGCGTCGCAACAAGCAGAAGTGCCGCATTAACGACGACAATGCTGAGGATACGGCAGTTAATGCCGGATTCAGAGGCTCTAAATCTGGTCAGCGGAAAAAGCCATTCAAAAGGAATCCTAGGGGCCCGTCCAGTTTGGACTGAATACTCGACCGCTTGTGCCAGATACATGGCACCCCCGAAAAGCCGGCCAGTCACACCAACAGGGATTGTTGGGTGTTCAAGCAGGCAGGCAAGTTAAATGCCGAAAATGAAGACAAGGGGTTTCATAGCGATGACGACGAGGAGCCCCGGCCGCCGAACAACAGTGGACAGAAGGGTTTCCCCCCACAAGTGTGGACGGTGAACATGATATATGCAACCCACGTCCCCAAAAGGGAGCGGAAGCGCGCGTTAAGGGACGTATACGCGGTAGAGCCAGTCGCCCCAAAGTTCAACCCATGGTCCTCCTGCCCGATCACCTTTGATCGAAGGGACCATCCCACTAGCATCCGTCATGGCGGATTCGCCGCATTGGTTCTAGACCCAATTATTGACGGATTTCATCTCACTAGAGTCCTCATGGATGGCAGCAGTAGCCTGAACGTGCTTTACCAGGATACAGTGCAGAAAATGGGCATATATCCCTCGAGGATTAAGCCCACCAAAACGACCTTTAAAGGCGTAATACCAGGTGTAGAGACCAACTCTACAGGTTCAGTCACACTTGAAGTGGTCTTCGGATCTTCGGATAATTTCCGAAGCAAGGAGTTAATCTTCGACATAGTCCCATTCCGCAGTGGCTATCACGCACTGCTCGGGCGAACTGCATTTGCCAAGTTCAATGCGGTACCGCACTATGCATACCTTAAGCTTAAGATGCCAGGCCCTCGAGGAGTAATTACAGTCAATGGAAACACCAAACACTCCCTCCGAACGGAGGAGCACACGGCGGCCCTTGCAGCGGAAGTACAAAGAAGCCTCTCCAGGAAGTTCTCTAGTCCGGCCATTAAACGACCGGACACCGTCAAGCACGCCCGGAGTAACCTACAACAAGACCGCCTGGCACGATCCGAGCAGGCGTAGCAATGTGGCCCCAACCCCAGCCCTCACAAAAATGTGACACCGGTACTTCGCGTACATAACTACGCTCTAGAAATACCATGGGTACAGGGGGAGGGGCACCATCACGGCACGCCCGAAACACGGCTTAAACCGCACCAGGGGCTGCCGATTTTTTAATTTTGTCTTACTTTCAGGGCTCCACTCTTCGGAAAGCCTGTTCGGCAGTTCAATTGCCGCACAAACGATGCAAGAACCAGGGAAGTAGACAAGCCACGGCGCATTACGGAACTCCCAGGTGGTCTCTATCACGAGCAGTATACCTATTTCGCATACTATTCCACATCTTTCCCCTGGAACAGACATGTTAAATAGTCCAACCTTTTCCTTGTCGCATTATTTGTATCGTCCTACTTCGATCGCAGCCCTTTTTAATAAACAGTGCATAGCTTTTGTCTATTTTTGCATTACTCTTTTTTTATGTATATGTTCCTAAACGGCATGTTGCACCCATACACTTTGGTACGGCCAAAATACGCCAGGGGCTTTAGTACCCCTCAATATGGTGTGAGAAGTCCAAACACTTTAACAAGTGCGGCACCCCGAACTTATAGCATTATATGCATCGGCTCCGAATCATGTCTTGGGTCAATAGTTGGGTTTGCCCGGCTCCTATGTTTTGGTGCCTTACGTTCCGCCATATCGGCTAGGGTAGCACTAGGAGAACCACTGCGATTGTGCCCCAGTTGAGCTGGGTCGAGCACCTCAGTGGAGAAAGCTAAAACTGACCGTCATGATGAAGCGAGAGCTGGTCGCTGTTCGAGAGGTTTTTCGAGTCCCTAAAGACTTATGCCGCTTAGAGCGAGGAGCCGGCTCTGTCCGGCCAAGGTGTGGATAGCGCCCCGAACTCGATCTTCCGAATACCAGGGGCTTCGCCGAAATTTAAAATTATAGAATTCTATGGCTAAGTGAGAGTGTTCACGCATTGTAGTCTGATTTCCTTGTTTGTTGGGCTGAGCACCTCCCTCGAAGGACCCAAACATGGGAAAAAGAGCACTCAGGTTTATCCCCGAACACCCCAGCACTCGCGGCACGGGGGCAGAAGCCGATGACTTGCCATCCCTTAGAATTGGTAAACAGCCGCACAGAAGGTAATATTTTAAATTCCAATAGCATTGCTTAGCGCATATGAGGAAGTTTTCAGCGCACAGGACAAAATGATCAAGTTTCACTCAAAAATTACATCCCTAGAACATTCATCCGCCACAAGGCAGGCACCCTTCAGAACATCCTTATAATAATTCTCGGGCTTGCGATGCTCTTTCCCCGGCGGTGTCCCGTCCTTCACAAGCTTCTCAGCATCCAGCTTGCCCCAGTGCACCTTAGCACGGGCAAGGGCCCTACGGGAACCTTCAATGCAGACGGAGCGCTTGATGACTTCGAGCCTTGGACAGGCCTCCACTAGCCGCCGCACTAGCCCGAAATAGCTCCCAGGAAGAGCCTCTCCAGGCCACAGCCGAACTATGAGGCCCTTCATGGCTTGTTCGGCCGCCTTGTGGAGCTCGACCAGTTGCTTCAGCTGGTCGCTCAGGGGCACGGGGTGTCCGGCCTCGGCATACTGAGACCAGAACACCTTCTCTGTTGAGCTGCCCTCCTCGGCTCGATAGAATGCGGCGGCATCGGACACACTCCGGGGAAGATCTGCGAACGCTCCTGGACAGCTCCGGATTCGGGTAAGTAACAAGTAACTCATGTTTATGTGTTTGCTTTGCATACAGAATGCCTTACCCGCCACTATCTTCTTCACCTCATCCAACTCCTGGAGGGTCTTCTGGGATTCGGCCTTGGCAGACTTGGCATTTTCAATAGCCGGCGCGAGCTCGGACGCTCGCTTCTTTGAATCAAGCTCCAAACTCTCATGTTTTTTCATGAGAACCTGGAGCTCTTGCTGCACCTTGCTAACCTGGGCCTCGTACTTCTCCTGCTCGGTGTGCTCCGTGGCCGCCCTCTTCTCAGCCTCGACCAGCGCTTGCTTAAGGGTCGCCACCTCAGACGTGGCCCCTACAATAGCCACGATAATCCTGTCATTTTTTGCAATTGCACCTTTTTATATATATTTAAACAAGGTATTTCTTACCTTCATTGTCCTCGAGCTGCTTCTTGGCACGCCCGAGCTCTTGCTCGGACCGCTCGAGGCTCTGCTTTAGCGTGTCCACTTCCGCAGTCAGTGCGGCGGACGCACGCAGAGAAGCCTGCATACGCATATTGACTCCTTTTTGTTAGACTCCTGTGAATTTTATTTGATCCTCTATTCGGCTTTTCTTCCCGAACGCCAAACAGAGCATCAGGGGCTACTGTCTATGCGGTAATATTATTTACACATTCTTTACTTACCTCAAAGCATGTTAAAAGGCTAGTACAAGCTTCAGTCAGTCCACTCTTGGCGGGCTGAACCTTCTGGACCACCGCACTCATAATGGTGTGGTGCTCCTCGTCGATGGAGGCACCTTGGAGCGCCTCCAACAGATTGTCCGGCGCCTCTGGTTGGACGGGGGTCACCAGCACGGTGGGCCTGCTCCTCTTGGAAGGAGGTCCCCCGCCGGACTCTGGAACCTTTGAAGGTTCCGGAGCAGTGTCCGGCCCAGAGCCGGACTTGGAGCCCTGGGGGGTTTCGTCCCCTTTACTCCTGGAGTCCGGGAGGTCGCCTTGCGGCGCCTCCAGGACCACCTCCTCCTGGCTTGGAACCTGTTGGGACAACACTTTGGTGTCGTCCGTAGGGCGGGGGGAGGAAGCCGTCGGAAGCGAGTTCACATCCGACGAGTCCAGTGAGCCACTCGACGACACGTCGAGCTGGTCTTTGGGTGGGCTGCATAAACATATTCGACATAAGGGAAATATGTGCAATAAACGAATACTATGAAATACTCTGGCATCCGAATACTTACGATTTCGCCAGGGGCTTGGCCCTGAGTGGCCACTCTTCTCCACCGTCGTCGACATCGATGGAGTTGTCCGGGGGAAGGGTTCTCCCCTTCTTGGACCCTCCGGCCTCCCCAGAGAGGGCGGCCTTCCTTTTCTTCTCTCCCCTCGCTGGAGGAGGAGAGGTCTCTTCTTCTTCCTCCTCGTCTTCACGGGAGGAATGCGCCTCGGAACCGTCGGATGATGGATCCGACACCTCCTGACGCCGGGCACTCTTTTGAGTCCATGTGGCCTTCTTTGTGGCCTTCTTCTCCGGCACCACATAGGGTGCCGGAACCAGCAGCTTTGCCAAGCGGGCGGGCTGGGTCTTCGGGCAAGGGAGCCGGATAGTCGATCTGTCCGGACTTCGCCTTCCAACTCTGTCAAACGTAAGGGAGGTTAGATCCCACATTGAGTTAAACTATGGAAAACTAATACACTGTAAAAGGTACAAACAACTTACCGCGCTAGCGTGATGCTGCGTGCTGAATACGCGGTCCTCGGTGGCGGATGCGGGAGCCTCGGCACCCTTGAAAAGCACCTTCCAGGCATCTTCATACGTCGTGTCGAAGAGCCTACTCAGAGTTCCATGCTATGCCGAGTTGAACTCCCACAGATTGAAGGCCCGTTGTTGACACGGGAGGATCAAGCGGATGAGCATAACCTGGACTACATTGATAAGCTTGAGCTGCTTGTCCACCAGGGTTTGGATGCATGTTTGCAGTCCAGTCACCTCTCCTTTGTTGCCCCACGACAGGCCCGTCTCTTTCCAGGATGTGAGCCGCGTTGGGGGTCCGGACCGGAACTCGGGGGCTGCGACCCACTCAGGGTCGCACGGCTCGGTGATGTAAAACCACCCCGATTGCCACCCCTTCAGGGTCTCCACAAAGGAGCCCTCGAGCCATAAGACGTTGGGCATCTTGCCCACCATGGCACCTCCGCACTCCGCCTGGTTGCCGTGCACCACCTTAGGCTTGACATTGAAAGTCTTGAGCCAAAGGCCGAAATGGGGGAGGATGCAGAGGAAAGCCTCGCACACGACGATAAACGCCGGGAAGTTGAGGATGAAGTTTGGGGCCAGATCATGGAAATCCAGGCCGTAGTAGAACATGAGTCCTCGGACGAATGGGTGAAGAGGGAAGCCTAGTCCGCGGAGGAAATGGGGGAGGAACACCACCCTCTCATGGGGCCTAGGGGTGGGGATGAGCTGCCCCTTTTCGGGAAGCCGGTACGCGATGTCGTTAGACAAGTATCCGGTCTTCCTCAGTTTTTTGATGTGTCCCTCCGTGATGGAGGAGACCATCCACTTGCCACCTGCTCCGGACATGGCTGGAGAAGGTTGAGGTGGGGAGTGCGGAATTGGGCGCTGGAGCTCGAGTGCGCGAGAATGGATAAGCAAGGGAGGAAGAAGGCGTAGGTAAAAAGGTGGATCCTTATCCCCTTATATGGGTGGACGCAACTACGTGTCCCCACTGGCCTGGTAAAACTCGCTTATCTCCAAGCGCCGTAATCAATGGCGCGGTTGGGTTACCCACGCCCGAATTGATGAGAATCCCGGAATAAGGGGACACGATCTCTGCTTTAACAAGACGTGCTAAGGAAGCCGCCTTGCATGACGTGCTGAGGTGGGATAATGAAACGACTCGGATAAAGGCTTGGCCGTGGTGTGTCACACTACGGAATACGTCAGCAGATTAGATTTGTGTAAATATTATTCTCTCTATGGCACTATGTGGAAACTTATTTTGCAGAGCCGGACACTATCTTTGTGTTCAAAATCTTCTATGAAGTACTTGGAGGAGGAACCCGCCTTGCAATGCCGAAGACAATCTGCGCGCCGGACTCGTCGTCATTGAAGCTTGGTTCAGGGGCTACTGAGGGAGTCCTGGATTAGGGGGTGTCCGGATGGCCGGACTATACCTTCAGCCGGACTCCTCGCCTATGAAGATACAAGATTGAAGACTTCATCCCGTGTCCATAAGGGACTTTCCTTGGCGTGGAAGGCAAGCTTGGCGATACGGATTTGCAGATCTCCTACCATTTTAACCGACTTTGTATAACCCTAACCCTCTCCGGTGTCTATATAAACCGGAGGGTTTTAGTCCGTAGGACAACATACACAACAACAATCATACCATAGGCTAGCTTCTAGGGTTTAGCATCTCCGATCTCGTGGTAGATCTACTCTTGTACTACCCATATCATCAATATTAATCAAGCAGGACGTAGGGTTTTACCTCCATCGGGAGGGCCCGAACCTGGGTAAAACTTCGTTTCCCTTGCCTCCTATTACCATCCGGCCTAGACGCATAGTTCGGAACCCCCTACCCGAGATCCGCCGGTTTTGACACCGACACCGAGCAACCATGGCACACCTCCCCTTGTTGCAGGGTTTACCTCGCCGTTGGCGGCTCCCGCCACGAGAAGAAACGCCACCACGGCAGGCCAAGGCGCACCCGCGCCCCATGGAGCCACCGCAGGGTTGCGTCGTGCTTGCGGGGGTGGCCTCGCCCTTTCTTGGGAGGTGGCAAGCCAGGTCCCTCCTTGGGGGCCGTCCCCTTCTCGGCGGCGGAGAACTTCCTCGTCAGTGCCATGAGGACTATAGCGAGGCAGAGAGGAAGAAAAAGAAGCAGGCAGTGAGAAGATGAAGATGTGCAAAGGGGGCTCCGCCCTTCTCTTCATTTATAGCCAAGGGAGGCCAACCGCCGGCCTCCATGATCCCACGCAATGTTGGTTTCCTCTGCATGCAGCACGGTCTCGTCATGTCGAATGGTTGCCAAGCAAGCATGGGGGAGCGGAGGCACCCATGTCCCATCAATCGCCACTCGTCGACCAAGGCCGCAGGCGGTTAGGGCCCGCGGCGCTCCTTAATTGCACTTTGGCTTCGCCTCGAAGCTAAGTTCGAGCATGCCTTGGGCTCGGGGGCTACTCTCGGTGTCTTGGGACCCGTGGTACCCAGACTTGCCTGCCCACGGCCCATGACATGGTTCCATCGATGGCCTGGTACTGCCCAACTTCAGGATCAACAACCCAAGACCCTCGCAGGGGGCCAAGCCTCGCGAGGCAGACGACCACCACACTACAAAAAAATACACTTCCGTGATGATATGTGTTTGTCACAGTAGGTCATTTTTTCTGTCATGCATGTACATCCATGACAAATTTATGACAGAATCAAGATAGTCATACCTGTGCTGTCATAGAAGTGTTCCATGACATTACCAAAATTATCATCACGGAAGTGTCCACTTCCATGACGATAAATCGCGCGTCACATAAGTGCTTTCGTCAAGGGTGACCGACATGTCGCATCCACCGTAATGGAACGCCGTTAAGCTATCAGGTCCGGTTTTGGACCCATAACCCATTAACAGCCCGGACCAATGGGGATTTTCCACGTGTAAAATTATGATTGGCTGACGGAAACACATGTCAGCTCCGCGTTGGCACAGGTGTCACTCATCCAATGGGCGAGATGCGCCTATGATATGTTGATACGTGGACCGGCTGAAAAGTGGCCCATAAAGTTTAAATGTGCCGGCCCAACTAAAGGCCCACAAGATTTTCCAGTCCATAATGGGCCAGCCCAGCAAAAGACCCACGAGATTTTGTTTATCATAATGGGCCAGCCCAGCTAAAGGCCCACGAGATTTTGCGGGCCATAATGGGCCGGCCCAGCTAAAGGCCTGCAAGATTTTGCGGACCATAATGGGCCGGCCCAGCTAAAGGCCCAACATTCTCAGTTAAGGCCCGTACGGCTAGTGTGAAATCGGCCCGTCAACATCCTGTCCTAAACTTGTTATCATTGCGGCCCATTGTCATTTCTAGCCCGTTAATAGTCCGCTAAGTGTATGGGCCGAATTACGGCCCGGTGTATTTCTGGCCTGTTAAAGGTCCTACTTCATTTCGTCCCATTTACAGGCCATTGAAACTTTCGGCCCATAAACGGCCGTGTAGGATTTGGGTCCTATTCGGACATGTCTAACTTTCGGCCTGTTAGAGGCCCACTATAGATTTGGGCCACTTTCGGTCTGTTGTGATTTTCGGCCTGTTAACGTCGAACGAAATCCATGGGCCATATGTGGCCCAACGTCACATGGGCCCATTAACAACCTGTTAAAGGCCCGTGTATTAGGTCGGCGCATTTACGGCCCGTCCGAATTTCGGCCTGTGAAAGATCCGCATCGTTAATGGGCCCAATCTCACTTTTGGTCTTTTAAAGGCCCATGTTTTTAATGGGCTCGAGGTATTTACACCTGTAAACGGCCTATTGTTACTAAGGGCCCAAATTATGTTTAGGCCCGTTAAAGGCCCACTATGGGCACAGGCCTACCAGAAAAATATGAAATCTTATGTTGATATAGGCCCAGATATTTTTAGTGGGCTACATGCAAATTTTGGCCCATAATCGTTTTTAGCCCAATTGGAATGGGCCCGACGAATGCTGGGATGTTGGGCTCCTACAAAGCTTTCGGCCGAATACATTACTAAGATAAACCTACACTATACAAAAATAGCATCGTAATTATTGCAGCCTTTGGCAACATCATAAATGTTGTATCACAACAAAAGGCCTGTTGGCATAAAGTTTACAGTCCTTGCAGATAAAAGCACCATCAGATGTATAGAAGCACAGATCATTTGACATGAGTGCTAATGTTTCAGGCTGTAGAATCTGATGGAGCAGCACGATCTTCACCTTTTTCTGCCATTGCTCTTGAACAACGAAGCGAATGTTTGATAGTCTGGTTTGAAAACCATTCATATCTTGACGACATTTGTCAACCACTATTCTTGTTTCCAAAACAACGCCCATTAGGGATTGGACTTGTGTCTGGAGCATACATATATAACTCTGTCTAGTAGGAAGATTTTGTTCAGTAGGCGATTTGGAATTACCTTGACAACCAACCTAGAATTATGCTGGAAGGTGCTTTTTGTACTATTAGTGGAGAGATACTGGTGCACTGCAGCAAGAGGTGAAATTGTTCCTGTGGTAGCCTCGTCACCTTCAGGTGGTTGTGGCTGTTCAATCATTTTTTCCATAGCTTCCTGAAAGTTTGAACTTGTAGATTAGTGTACCAAATAAGTTACTAATGAGACAAAAAACAAAGTAGGTTACACGTTCATACATAACTTATTTTGGGGAAATACTGTAATACATTAGCATGCATTGTAGTGCCAACTACATAATAAAATCACTTTCGGAACATATGTCCATGTAGCATGCCTATTGTATTGTATATTTCCTCACATTCGTTGATATCTAAGGATAAAGAGACATGGTTTAAAGTAGGGTGAACATAGTATGACATCATTCATTTCATGGGCAAATAGATATAAAACAAACATGCTATTTTATCATTGGGTGCACACGTGAACATAACAACTAGAATACAGATCAAGACCAAAAGAATACCCTTCATCTCTTTTAAACCATGTAAGGTGAAATGATACATTAAGACAACTGTGTATAAAAGTGAACAGAGTAACTGACATTGGCTGCAAACCAAGTAGTTAAATGAACACATCACTGTGCCAATCAGTTCAAAGGATGCAGGAGTGAGGACTTACAACAACGGCTTGAACTGGTGTGCTCATGCCCTTCATCTTGCTGGTGTGGCAATCCTTGAAGATTTGCACTGCATTCGGTTCAGGTTCTTTTTGGCCCGCACAGGCTTTCCTCTGTATTTGGAACAAGAAAATATAGATACGATAATATGGCATAGAAAAAAGAACGAAGTAGCAGCTATTTACAAGAGCCTCGCAGTGTGCAATATAGCTACGAGACCCTGTTGTCTGTTGGAATTTCACTTCAGAACGATTGGTCTTGTTCTTCAAACAGTTAGCCTAGAAGAAGATACACTTGTAAGGCACATACATAAATACAAGTTCAATATGTGGTCTGATCAAATACATATAGCCTACCTGATACTTTGGATCAGACCAGTGTTTAACGAGGGCTGCCCTATCTTCATCTGTAATATATTCCACTGGAGATGTTTGGGCGATTTAATTGTTAGCCTTGCCTTCAAAGTGAGATTTTCTAAGGTGGTACCGATACTGTCGCAGAGCAGACTGAAAAACATGAGTGCATGCTTATTTAGTTGCATCATATTTCAGATCCAACTTGAACCTCATCTGTTGAAAAAAGAATGTGAGTCTTATTAGGAGGAAGCTAGAAAGTATGGGACAGAGCAAGACAATATTACTAATTGCGATGAATAACATTACTTACGGATACATGGTCAAGGAAGGTGTTAAACTGGGTATTGTCTTTCTCATGCTTGTACTGGATCCACGTTGGGAGGATACGTGCATGACACCTAACAGCAACGGCTGCCTCTGATACTAACTTGGCTGACTCTGTAGCATCACGTGGCCTTTTTAAACCTGCCTCAAAATGGATCTCCATTATTCCTCCTTTAGATTTTGTTAATCTGTCAAGCATTATCCCTGATGTCTATTTCCGCTTGCGTCGTGGTGCTAGTTCAACAACGAATATGGAAAGTGTTAGTGTACATCAAACTGTGAGAGTACATATAAAGGAGCATGCAACTACAACTTGACTTGGTCAGGTACCGTCTTGGTGTTGATGCTCATGAGGTTCATCTGATCTTGCCAATTCCTGTTGTGTCAGCACTATTTTGGAAGTAGTGTTAGGTGGGAAGGCAGCTTGGGAACTGGCCAGTTCCGGAGCAAATGAACGACTAACTCGTTGAGATGATGGTATAGTTGAAGCGGATGCTGCAGCTGGTGGAGCAGGTGATACTATGTTTGTAGATTTAGCCGGTGGACTTGGACCTTCTACTGCACCATAAGTACCAGTAGAATCTGGACGGCAGATCCTTTTCTGTTTGACCCGACGAGTAACACCACTCCCTACTATATTATTTTCCTTGCTCTTTTTTGACTTTGCCATGTCAAGCCGTACCCACAACACAAAAGAATAAAATCGCTCTTCAGAAATCACTGATGCATGATATAGACAAGCAATATTTTGATGTAGGACAACCGTATGAGGATGGAATATGTAAAAAAAATAGGACGACATGACATATTCATAGCTACGACGTGTAAACTAAGCAGAAGGATTTTCAAGAAAATAGAAGTAATGCAAGCTAGACACCATATGAAAGATGCAACCAATATTACTCTGCCAAGTTAAAAGTGTCTTGTCATAAGTGGCAATTCGAAAAATTAGAAGCAGTACAACATAGAAATCAATGCAAGATGCAACCACTATCAAACTACCATGTTAAAAGTGTCCAATCATGAGTGACTGATGCGGGATACACAACAGCAGTACTTTGATGTAAGAACATGGTATGATAGATAAATGTAGTGTATTCTAGACACAGAACGCCATGTCATATGCACATGTATAATGTATGAACTCAGCGGGTGCAATTAATCGAAATAGAAGAAATACAGGATAGACAACATATGCAACATGAAACCAATTATCACACTGTCAACTTAGAGCAAGCACCTATGATGGTGGAGTACGAGAGATGAACTCATCATGTAGACTTGGGACTTCAACTTCATTAGAGGTAGCAGTGGAAAATCTAGAGAGTCTCTATTTGCGTCGGTGCGGAGGACCACCAACATCCCCTAACTTACTCTTTTCCTTCCTATTTTCTGATATTGCCTTATGAAGTCAAAACCACAAGAAGATGAATAAAATTAGCTCTGCATAACTGGTTGATGCATGATACAAACGAACACTACTTTGATGTAAGGCAAGCGCAGGATAGGAGGATGGAATATATACAAAAAAGACAGTGTTCCATATTCACACGTACCAGGATGGAATATGTATGAAAAAACAGTAAGCGGAAGGCATTTCAACAAAATTAGAAGAAATGAAAGCTAGGCACCATATGAACATGCAACCAATATCACTCTATCAGGTAAAAGGTGTCTCGTCGTAAGTGCCATTTCAAGAAATTAGAAGCAGTACAAGCTAGAAGGCAATGCAGGATGCAACCTACATCATAGTCCCAAGTTAAATGTGTCTTATGGATAAGTGATCGTTGCAGGTATAAGTTGTAAGCTACGTAGATGCAATTCAACATAATCACAAGCAATAGAAACTAGACATCATACGAAAAACGCAACCACATATAACAGTTCCAAGTTAGAGCAAGCACCTGTGATGGTGGAGTAGAGGGGTATGCTCAGCATGTACACGCATGTTCTAGAAACAGGAAGACGTGTCATATTCACAGGCATTATGTGTAAAGTAAGTAGATGCAATTCAACAAAGTTAGAAGCAATACAAGCTAGACATCATACGCAAGATGCAACCACATATAATAGTGCCAAGTTAGAGCAAGCACCTGTGATGGTGGAGTAGGGTAGATGTGCTCATCATGTACACATATGTTCTAGAAACAGGAACACGTGTCATATTCACATGCATTGTGTGTAAAGTAAGCATATGCAATTCAACAAAGTTAGAAGCAATACAAGCTAGACATCATACGTAGCATGCAACCACATATAATAGTGCCAAGTTAGAGCAAGCACCTATGATGGTGGAGTAGGGGAGATGTGTTCATCATCTACACAGCTATGTTGACTATCTAGCCTTGTGTTTTCTTGCGAATCTTGTTGGGAGGATGGCGGAGTAGAATCTGTAGAGAACCTCCATTTCAGTTGCTCGGAAGGACCACCATCATCCAATGCCTTGCCAATTTCCTTAAGCTTTATTGATTTTGCATTGTGAGGTCAAACCGACAAGAAAAAGGAATATAATTCTCTCTTCAGAACTCATTCATGCATGATACTGACGAACACTACTCTGATGAAAGGCAAAGTCATGATACGAGGATGGAATATGTACGAAAAAATGGACATCTTGACATATTCACACCTATGATGTGGTAACTAAGTAGAAGGCACTTCAACAAATTAGAAGCACTGCAAACTAGACACCATATGAAAGGTGCAATCAATATCACTCTGCCAAGTTAAAACTGTCTCGTCATAGGTGGCGTTCATCAAACTAGAAGAAATACATGCCAGAAATCATATTCAAGACGCAAACCAATATCACACTGCCAGCTTAAAGGTGTTCCATCAAAAGTGACTGATGCAGGATGTCGGGGAAACTGAATCCACGAACACGTATGGGGCCGGCGGACCGGGCCCCTTTCGGTTTGGTGGGGGGCGGAGATCGCACGAAGAGCAGATCGAGGCAAAGCACACGAGCAGATTACCCAGCTTCGGAGCTCTCCGGAGAGATAACACTCCTACTGCTGCTTGTTTGATTATCTGGTGTTCTTGCTCCAGAGAGAGAGCATAGTGTTTTTTTGGGTTCCGAACTAGTCCAACCTCGCGAACCTTGTCCGAACCGAACCCCCTCTACGTTGCGCATGGGCCTCCTTTTATATGCTAAAGGGGTCACCGACAGGTGGCAACCTAGAGAAGGGTACAAATGTAAAAAGTGAGGTGGCTGGTACAGTTACTTGTACAGTGCACCCTACCTAACCCTGACGACAGAGGACAAGGGCATTAAATGCCCGTCTGAGTCACCCAAACAGTGCAGAAAAGAACCATTAGGGGCGCCACCGTTCGCCACGATGGCGATCTTGTCAGCTTTGCATGCCACCATGCACCGCTGGCTGCACAGCCTCCCGCCACGCGCGCCTGGCGAGGCCCCCAGAGCGACACGTTGGTGGATGCGCTGGAGCGTGGGCACAGAGTGGCCGCCTGCCGCGACAAGTGCCTTGCCGCTGCTGTTATCTTGTCGGGTCCGGAAGCTTGTCGCTCACCGGGCCTCGAGGTACCTTGGTTGGTCTTCCCAGCAAGCTCCTCTTCCCAGGGCCTTGTTGCCTTACCGGAGCGCGTGGCGCATCGCGGCAAGTTCCTTGAAGTGCCTTGGTTGGCCTTCCCGGCAAGCTCCTCTTGCCGGGGCCTTGTCTCCTGAGCTTAAATACTTTGTTCTTGAATGGCTCCAAGGGAACCACGGAGGATCTTGGCGTTCGCCCGGCAAGCCTTGCCGCGGGGTGCTGCAACTGCCCGTGCACAAGTTCGGGGTACTAGGGTACCCCTATTCTAGTACACCGATAGGAGCCCCCCGGGCCTGGGCCAGACACGGTGCCGAGCGCTGTTGGGCCAGGCCCAAGACAGGGAACGGGCACATGTGGACTGGGCCACGCCGAATCTCGCTCCGTATCCACCGCGCTCTCCCCTAACGGCACGCGTTGAATGCGGCATCGTGGGAGAGATCGTGGGTGGTTCTTTATTCGGAAGGGCGAAACGTCCGCCCCGTCCCTCTTTATAAGCAGAGGAAACAGGCGCAGTTCGTTCCCCCTCGCTGGTTGCTACTACTCCATCTTCACGAACCTCCGCCGCTCCCCCCCCTTTTCTCGAAGCCGAGAGAGCAGGGCTCCGCCCCCCATTGCCACCAGCATCACCAACGCTGTCGACCTCCCGCACCACCTCCGCCATGGCTCCAAAAGCCGACAAGGGAAAGGGCGTGAAGTCGGCCGAGGCGCAGCGGCTCGCGGCGCTGCGGAAGGAGCGGGTGATCTTCTCCCCCTAGCTCGGCGTGAAGGAGCTGAGGGAGTACTTCTACCTCTTTTGGGCGACGGAGACACGGGCGCATCCGCGCACGAGGGTACTCCCGGCCGCTGCTTCGGAACTGGCTCCAAACGGGTACCCATTCTTCGCGCTGTTCTTCTATTGCGGGCTCTGCCCACCCTTCTCGGAGTTCTTCTGCGATATCATGAACACCTACGGCTTCCGCCTCCTTGATTTCACCCCCAACGCCGTTCTGACCATGGCAGTTTTCGCACATTTGTGCGAAAACTTTGTCGGAGTCCACCCCAATGTTGCCCTTTTCCGCCACTTCTTCATACCTCGGGTAGAGAGAGGAGAGCCGCTTGCCGGAGGGATCGCCTGGATCTCGAGAGTCGGCAAGAAGGAGGCGTACTTGGAGGGTGAGCTCCGCAGCAAGTGGGAGGAGCGGAGAGCGGAGTGGTGCTGGATCGTCGAGGAGAATCCGCAGCCCTTCACCGCCGTGCGCCAAGCTCCAATAGTGCGCGGCAATGACTGGAGCAACGTGGCCCCGGAAGACGAGAGGCTGAAGATCGCCATCACTAGGATCCTTCGCCTCAGGCTTGCCGGACTCACTGTAGGCATTGTAGGCGCAGATTTCCTCCGCCGCCGCATCGCCCCCCTGCAGGAGAGGGGGAGGCCCGCCTGGGAATTCAAGAACTCGGTGGACATCATGAGGCTGCGGCCGGGCCTCAACTACAACTTCACCGTCTTGGAGCTGGATGCAATGCTCCTGGAGTTGTTCAAACGCGACCCCCAGCACCCATTCACGCTGCCGAAGGGCATCGTTCCATTGTGCAACAATTCTTCGCTTGACCGGATCCGCGCCATGATGCCGTTGTGCGATTCACACGGAATCGTTCCAACTTGGCAAGAGCCTGCGGATGACGTCGTGCAATCGTTCTTCGACAACTTGGAAGAAGTGTCGGTCCATGCTGGCGAGCAGAAGAGCCTCACCCGTGACACCACCGACGAGGAGCTGCAGAGCATCGCCACTAGGGCGGAAGAGGTTGCGGCCGCAGCTGCCGCGGGCGCGTTCGGGTTCATTGTGGAGGAGGCGGAGGTGGCAGAGGTGGCAAACCTCGCCGAGCGCGCGGAGTTCATTGGCGAAGAAGAGCCTGCCGGCTTTGAAGCTGAGCCGAGCGAGGCCGGCGAGGAAGAGCCTGAGCCTTCAGAAAACTTGCCGCAGGCAAAGCCCCCGGACCCGCCAAGAAGGCGTCTTCGCAGGGCCGCGGACATAGCGGGGCGGCAGCCGGGTCAACAGCCGCTGAGCCGTGCGACATGCTCTACCGCGGCAAGCAATGTTGCCGCGGGAGCGCCTCACGCAGCAGCGGCAACTGGAGCGGGATCTTCCCGGGCCACCGCCCCCGCCCCCGCCAAGCGGGCAAGGGATCCTACTCCTCCGCCTCGCCGCACCGGAGGGGGGCCGGACTTCGATCTTTCCGCGCTCAGCTCCGACGAGGAGGAAGAAGAGTAAGTTTCTTTGGTGCTCTTGTAGTTCTTCAATCTTGCTGTTTTTATTTTGTATCTGACTTGCTTCAATCTGGACTCCTTTCTTTTCAGGACGCTGGCCCAGAGAGGGGTGAAGAGGGCCAAGGCCGCGGTGATTGTCATCGAAGATGACCCCACCGTGTCAGCAGGGGGTGGGTCCAAGACCACCTTGACGGACCCGGCAACCACTCCTCAAAGCAGCCCCCAGCATAAGTTCATAGTTAGCTTTCCGCTGTCAGGCGCGCATGAGTGCTTTTTCCTTTGTTGATATCTTTCTTGTTGATTTGTGTAGGAGAAGAGCAGCCATATCAGGAGCGCCCGGAAGCTGGTCCCGAAGTGCCATCTGCTTCGACTACGCCGCCAAGGGAGGCGTTCCCGGTAAGGGAGTGTTCTCCGGCAAGGGGCAACACCGTTGATCCTGCGGCGGCCGAGACCGCAACTGCAGATCTTGGCACAGGTAAATCACTTGTCCAAAAACTTTCCCTTGGGTTCTTCTTCTTCTGATTTTCTTCTCTTAGATTTTTGACTGATTTTTCTCCCTTCTTCGTTCTTCAGACCCATCTGCTGCTGAGCCAATGGAGACAGAGGGCGCCGGTGAGGAAGGGGCCAGTGCTGATGAGACCGCCGGCGAAGAGGCCGCCAAGGCCGCCGCCGCAGAAGCCGGCGAGGGGTCGGGCGATCGCACTGACGACCCTGAGGCCGCAGGAGCGCCAGGCGCTCCGCCGACCGCCGATCCCTCTGCTGCTGCTGCGGAGCCCGACGCCTACTTGAAGGCCGGCGACAATATCTTCATCAAGCTACCCTGGGCGTCGAGCTTCAGGGCGCCGGTCGAGGGGGAATCTTTTGATGATGAGGTGCTCGCCTCCGCCGTACTGTCGTTGGTTGACGCGCCCAGCAGCAGCAGTGGCGAGCCTGAGGAGGAGGAGCTACTGCGGAAGCTGCTATCACTCTACCGCGCACGGCAAGTCAAGCTGGCTTCCCGGGAAGCGCTTGTCGCGAAGGCGGGAGTTGATATGGAGAAGCGCGCGGAGGAGCTCCGGGGCCACAATCAAGAAGCTCTCCGGTCCCTGGCACAGTAGCGGGAGCGACTCGCCGAGGAGCGCACGGCCTTCCTTCTCGAGAAGGCCGAAGCTGAGGAGGAACAAAGGCTGGCCGCCGAGAAGCAGTCCGCGCGAGAAGGCGAATTGGTGCAGCGGAAGGCCAACCTCGACAGCTATGAGGAGGAGCTCGCCGAGCGCGAGCAAGCACTTGGCGGGGCGCTCAAGGAAGCAAAGGACGCTGCCGCAATCACAGAGGCCGCCAAGAAAGAGCTAGAGGAGAAGGTGGCGCAGCTGGAGGCCAACATTGGGAAGAGCGGCGAGGAGCTTGCCGTGCTCAGGCGTGAGCGTGAGAAGGATGCTGCCGCCCACGGTGAGTTGCAAGGTCTTCTCGCTAAGAGGGGCAAGGAGCTCAGCGCCGCCAAGGATTCCAATGCGGACCTGGAGTTTAAGCTGGCCACGCTGATGCAGACGCTGGAGGCCGCCAAGGAGCGGGAGAAGACCTTGTCGGAGAAGGTCAAAGCTGACAAGGCGCTGCTGGAGAGCATCGCAGTTACCCAGGACTCGTTCAGAGATACTGTGGAGCACTGGACCGAGGGTCTGGTGAATATTGCCGCAGTCATCGACGAGGAGCTGGCGCAGCTGGGGATGGAGGACTTTGGGTATCCCTCCGACGAGAATCTCCAACCCAGCGCCAAGCTCAGCCTGTTCTTCAAGGGCGTGGCGACGGCACTCCAGCGGCTCTGGGAGAGGATCCCAAAGCAGCTGGCCGACGAGTCGCGCAAAATCTGCGCCGGGGTTCTCCAGAAGGTGCTGATGAAGGTGGCTTTCCGCAATCCAGGCCTCAGCTTCACCAACGTCCTCAAGTCCTTGCCGCCAGACGCCGATCGGGACGCACTCAAGGCCCTTGTCGCACCCATTGTGGACAAGGTGAGCGAGATCAAGAGGGTTGAGGGCGATCGCGTAGACTAGGCCGCTCATTTCTTCTTTTCCCTTGTCGTTGCTAATCATATTATGAAAACAGTCTGTTAGAGCTGCGACAAGTTATCTTGTAATATAACTTTATTTCTGTTATCAATTGCTATGTTATTTCCTCTACTAGATTCCTTCCTTTGTATGTTTTTACCTTAAGCTTCTAGGGAACTTGTCGGCGCAGGCACCCGAGCCGCGAGCGCTGAGTGCGGAACGATCAGCAGCCTGCTGGCGGTGCTGCTTCCGACAAGAAACCTTGTCGCGACTAGATGCAGCACACTTAAGTTGTTGAGCGGACTCGAAACAAAGTAAGGGCGCAACTAGCCACGAGTTGGTTCCTCCGCGCACAGGTTTTCCATACAAAGCAGGGTCGTTCGAAGAAGATAACTCAAAAATTTAAAAATTGATTGCTCAAACTTTGGCAACTTAGCTTTTCTGTCGTTTGCTTCCCGGCAAGGCAAAACTTTGCTTGAATGACGCCTGGTCCATACCACAATCTTCTCCTTCCCCCCGGCAAACTTGTGTGCGATGGAACCTTCTTTTCCTTTGTTGAAAAGAAGAAAGAAGAGAAAATAATGATATGGAGCCCTTCGGCTCGTTATTGCTTACCGGATGTAGGTGCTGCACAAAGTGTCAGATAATGCATGCAAGAAAGAAACTAATGCATGAAATGGACAAGTTGTGCGGAGCACATGGGGTTCTATTTATGCACGGGATCTGCGCCCGGCTTTGTACAAAGGATTACATGCAACAGCGGCAAGACTTGTACAAAAGGTGGTTGCTGGAACGGTTCCGGCAACCGCGCCCTACGGGAAAAACTTACGAAGATGTTCTATGTTCCAGGAGTTGCTCACCGGAATGCCATCTTCGGTCTCAAGGTGGACATCGCCGGGCCTTGTGACTCGTTTCACCCGATAAGGGCCTTCCCACTTTGGTGTCAACTTGTTGGAATTCTTGGCGGATTGAACGCGCCGAAGAACAAGATCGCCTTCCTCGAAGCTTCTGGCCTTAACTTTGCGGCTATGGTAGCGGCACAAAGCTTGCTGGTATCGAGCAGCTCGTACAGCAGCCTGAAGACGATCTTCCTCAAGGAGCAGCGCGTCGTCTTGTCACAGCTGTTCTTGCTCAAGCTCATCATAAGCGAGCACTCGAGGCGATCCGTATACGAGTTCCGTGGGGAGAACTGCCTCTGCTCCATAGACTAGAGCGAAAGGCGTCTGGCCAGTGGCTCCATTTGGCGTCGTTCTGATCGACCAAAGAACCACCGGCAGCTCCTCGATCTAGTTTCTTCCGCACTTGCGCAGCCTGTCGAAAGTTCTGGTCTTGAGCCCGCGCAGCACTTCAGCATTTGCCCTCTCTGCTTGACCGTTTCTTCTCGGATGAGCAACAGAAGCGAAGTAGACCTTGGCGCCAAGGTCTTGGACATACTGCATGAAGGTGCGGCTCATAAATTGCGTGCCGTTGTCGGTGATGATCCTGTTAGGGATCCCGAAACGGCAAACAATTGACCTGAAGAACTTGACTGCTGACTGTGCTGTCACCTTCCTCACTCGCAGCACTTCCGGCCACTTTGTGAACTTGTCGATTGCGACGTACAAGTACTCAAAGCCCCCGACAGCTCGGGGGAAAGGGCCGAGGATATCGAGCCCCCAGACCGAAAATGGCCAGGATAAAGGGATCGTCTGGAGAGCTTGAGCTGGCTGATGTATCTGTTTGGAGTGGAACTGGCATGCTTCACACTTGGTTACTTGTGCAGTTGCATCCTGGAGGGCTGTCGGCCAAAAGAAACCTTGCCGGAAAGCTTTGCCGCCAAGTGCTCTTGCGCCAATGTGGTGGCCACATATGCCTCCATGTATCTCTGCCAACAGCTTTTGTCCATCTTCCCGGCAAATACACTTCAATTTCACACCATTGAGTCTTCTTCTGTACAGTATGCTATCGACAAACTGGTACATATTTGACTGTCGGGCTACTTTTTCCGCTTCTTCTTGCTCTTCGGGAAGTTCTCCTGTCTGAAGGAAATGGACGATCTGCTGTGCCCATGCTGGAGCTTGTAGCTCGACAACAAGGACTAAAGGCACATCTGTTGCTGCGGGAACATCCGCTTCTACGGCAAGGACTTGCGGCCCTGCCGGAGCTTGATGTTCCCCGGCAAGCTTGCCGGAGCAAAACTTGTCGGGAGCGTCTACTTCAACGGAACAAGCCATAAGGCTTGCCGGAGCAGACTGCCCCTCAGCATCCTTGGTGTTGATCTTGGGGACTTTATTGGCGGCAGCTTCGGGGAGCTCTGCCGGAAAGTAGTGCGATTCTGAGACCGGCAAGCAATCCTTCATACTCTGCAGTATTGTTGGTTGCTTGCTCCTTGGGAAAGTGCATCTGGACAACGTACTTGAGGTGCTCTCCGGTGGGCGTGACAAGCAGCACGCCCGCACCGGCGCCTTGCAGCGAGAAGGCACCATCAAAGTACATTAGCCACTCTTTGCTTGCCTCTTTGACGGGGATGCTCGTCTCTAGAATTTCTTCATCTGGTGTTGGCATCCATTCTGCTATGAACTCTGCCAATGCTCTGCTTTGGATAGTTGAAGTGCTCTCAAACTTGAGGCCAAAGCTTGACAGTTCCAGCGCCCACTCGACAATCCTGCCAGTCGCTTCTGGATTTTGTAGTATCCTCTTCAGCGGAAAGCGAGTGACGACTGTGATCTCATGTGCTTGGAAGTAATGGCGCAGATTTCTCGAGGCCATGAGTAGGCCGAAAAGCAACTTCTGCACACCAGAGTACCTTGGTCTAGCCCCCTGTAGAAGGGAACTGACAAAGTAAACTAGACGCTGCACCATTCTCTTCTGCATCTTATCATGCTCCTGCGCCGATCCATCTCTGTCGGGACCAGAGCTTGTCGGCGAAGCCCCCTGCTTGTCACTGGATGCATCTGCCGTGGTTGCTGGCTCATCATCTGCCTTCCTCTCCGCCACTAACGCAGCACTAACCACTTGATTGGTTGCCGCTATATACAGCAGCAACTTCTCTTGCGGCTTAGGTGCGACAAGTGTTGGAGTGGAGGACAGGTATCTCTTCAAGTCCTGCAGCGCAGCCTCCGCCTCTGGAGTCCATTTTATTGGACCTGCCTTTTTCAAAATTTTGAAAAATGGCAGGGCACGCTCAGCAGATCTAGAGATAAACCTGCTGAGAGCATCCACGCAATCGGCAAGCCTTCGCACATCTTTGATGCGCTTTGGTGCTTCGATCTGCTCAATGGCCTTGATCTTGTCAGGATTGGCTTCAATTCCCCGCTGAGACACGAAGAACCCGAGAAGCTTGCTGGAAGGGACTCCAAACACGCACTTCTCGGGGTTAAGCTTGAGGTTGATCTTGCACAGGTTTGCAAATGTCTCGTCTAAATCTTGAATCAAGGTCGCCCTGTTCTTGCTTTTGACCACTATGTCATCCATGTAGGCTTCCACATTTCTGTGCATCTGTGGCTCAAAAGTGTGGTGGACTACCCTTGCAAATGTTGAACCAGCATTCTTCAAACCGAAAGGCATCCGTACGAAGCAGTACGTGCCACACGGGGTGATAAATGCAGTTTTCTCTTCATCTTCTTCTGCCATGAAGATCTGATGGTATCCTGAGTATGCATCAAGAAATGAAAGCAAATCACATCCGGCTGTGGAGTCAACAATCTGGTCAATGCGCGGCAAGGGAAATGGGTCTTTGGGACAAGATTTATTAACATCAGTGAAGTCAATACAAAGCCTCCATTTCCCGTTAGCCTTGCGCACGACAACATGATTAGCCAACCACGTGGGATGGAGCACTCCTCTGACAAGGCCTGCTGCTTCCAACTTCTTGATTTCTTCTGCGATGAATTCTTGGTGCTCCAATGCTTGCTTCCTGACTTTCTGCTTGACGGGCTGCGCATGAGGACAGACGGCAAGGTGGTGCTCAATTACTTTCCTGGGAACACCGGGGATATCAGATGGTTGCCACGCAAACACGTCGACATTCGCCCGCAGGAAAGCAACGAGCGCGCTTTCCTATTTGGGGTCAAGAACGGCGCTGATGGTGAAGGTACCACCAGTGCCGTCCTCCTTGGCGGACACCTTCTTGGTCTCAGGTGGAGCTGTCATTGCCTTCTTACACTTGCCGGTGGAGCTCGATGGTGCGTCCTCGACGGTAGCGCAGCACTCCGAAGAGGTGCGTTTGCCGGAGTGGGCATCAGAGCTCTTGCCGGACTTGGTCTTCTTCTTCCCCCCGGGAGCTTCAGCGGCAAGTGTCTTGTGTTCTGCTGCGGCTGCTGCTTCCCGGTAGATCTTGTCGGCACAGATAAGAGCATCTTTCTTGTCGCCAGGGACAAAGATGACACTTATCGGGCCTGGCATTTTCAGTACGTTGTACGCATAGTGAGAGGCTGCCATGAACTTGGCGAGTGCCGGACGGCCAAGGATTCCATTGTAAGGTAATGGAAAGTCCGCAACATCAAATGTGACCCTCTCAGTCCTAAAGTTCAGCTTGCTGCCAAATGTTACCGGCAACGTGATCTTTCCCTTCGGCTTGCTTCTTCCCGGGTTGATTCCTTGAAATGTACCGGTCTCTTCGAGCTCGCTGTCAGGGATCTGGAGTTTCTGGAGCACCGCGGAGGAGATCAGGTTCAAGCCGGATCCGCTGTCAACTAGCATCTTAGTGACCTTGAGGTTGCGGATTGTTGGTGAAACCAACAATGGCAAGCACCCGACCGCAGTTATGCGATCAGGGTGGTCCTCAATATCAAAGATGATAGGCGTGCTGGACCATTTTAGAGGCTTGCGTGACTCGACGGGTGGTTCTGCTGTATTAACTTCCCGCACCCACTGCTTGAGCTGACGGTGCGAGGTATGCAGAGAAGCACCACCGTCAACGCACATGACCTCTGTGGCTTTCTGGAACTCCTGCTCATCAGTCTCCTCACCATCCATGTCTTCATCGTCGTCGTCATCTTCATCCTTGTCGCGTTCGCGAGGAGGTCTGTCTCCTTGCCGCTGCTTGGCCTTGCCGCGGCGTCCTCCTCAGCCGGGACGTTTCTTGCCAGATCCCCCAGCACCTTCCTGGGCCTTCTCCTTGTCGTGCCGCTCGTATTCAGCTTTCTGTTGCTCAACAAGCTGCTCGACTTTCTTGCAGCTCTGGAGATCATGGCCCTTGGTGCGGTGGATCTTGCAATACTGCTTGTTGGTGCCATCCTGCTTGTCGGCGACCGCCACCTCCGCGGCAACCTCCTTGCCGGAGTCACCAGCTTTGGCTTTCTTGGCGCCACCACCGTTGCCGGACTGCTCAACAACTAGCACCTCTTTGCCTTTCCTCTTCCTGTTGTTCCGCCGCCGGTTTTTCCTTGCTGGGGCAGCATCTTCACTGTCAGATCCTCCCGCTCCTACATTCTCTCCGGGGAGTCTCCTCCCTTCCTCAGCACGTGCACACTTGTCGGCCAATGCATATAACTCACTGACGTCCCTGATCTTGCACATCGCCATTTCCTCCCACATCCTGCGGTTTCGCACATTCTGATGGAACGCGCTGATCACCGCGGCAGGGTGGACGTCTGGGATGTTGTGCTGCACACCGCTGAATCTCTGAATGTACTTGTGCAGGGGCTCTCCTTCCTTCTGGGTGAGCAGATGAAGATCACTCTCCTGGCCATGAGGCTTGTGTCCGCCTGTGAAGGCGCCGACAAACTGATGGCACAGATCAGCCCAAGAGGATATGGAGTTGTCCGGCAAGTGCATGAGCCAGGATCTGACGTTGGGCTTGAGCACCAGCGGGAAGTAGTTGGCAAGGATCTTGTCATCCCGTCCCCTGGCAGCCTGCACCGCAATGGTGTAGATGTTGAGGAACTCCGACGGATGCGTCTTGCCGTCGTACTTCTCCGGTACGTCTGGCTTGAAGTTCTTCGTGCTGGGCCACTGGACTTGCCGTAGCTCACGAGTGAACGCAGGGCAACCTACCGCGTACGGCAGATCGCCTAGTTCCCCTGGCGCGTGCATGTCAATAGAGGGCCCAGCGCGCTTGTCGGATTGACGTCGCGCTTCTCATTGGCGCTCGATGCGAGTTCGAGCGTCTTCTTGTTGTCGATCATGAAGAACTTGGCGCTGATCGCGACGAGCTCGTGGATCCGACGATGCGGTGGAATCGCTGTCGAGGTGGATCCGGCGAGTCGGTGATCTTGGCCTTCGGGGCGGTGATTGCATGGTAGTTGCACCTCCACCCGTTTCGTCGCCACCGGCTTGCGCCCGGCAACCCTGCCGCGGCGGCGACGCGCTCGGCCGCCGTGGAGTGTCGCCGTTGGCGTAGCCGATGAGACTCTGAATGGTGGCCCTCCATTCGTCGATCTTGTCCGACGTCGGAGGGTAATCTAGGAGTAGTTGAGCTCGCGCCAAAGCTTCTGCTGGAGTGGTGGGTGGCAGTGGCGGACGACGCGAGGAGCGGGACGTGCTCGGACTTCTAACTATGTTAGAAGGAGCAGTATCCCGTCCAGGTGACCGGGCCCCGCTCGTGCCAGCACGCTGGCGTGCATGCTAGTCTTGAGCGCCCCGAGATCCACCAGCTTGGTCTTGGCCTATCATGCGTATGGCACTACAAGTGCCATGACGCTGTTGGTCTTGCGCCTCCTGAGAGTGGCGCAGAACATGTACAGTCGCCGAGGCTTCTGCATCCTTGTCCTTGGACCTGGCAGCATCATAAGCTTCCTCGTCGACGTCCATTCTTCGGCCGGCGTCCATTCCACCACCCGTTTGCTCCAACGGTGGCGAAAGTGACGTGGACGGAGCGGCTGCCGCCGAAGTCTTCTTCTTCGGTGGCATGTTGATGAAGGGAATGAAGATCTAGCTCGTGTGAACGCCGGATCAGGTTCACACAATCTCGACGCCCCCTACCTGGCGCGCCAAAGATGTCGGGGAAACTGAATCCACGAACACCTATGGGGCCGGCGGACCGGGCCCCTTTCGGTTCGGCGGGGGGTAGAGATCGCACGAAGAGCAGATCGAGGCGAAGCACACGAGCAGTTTACCCAGCTTCGGAGCTCTCCGGAGAGATAACACTCCTACTGCTGCTTGTTTGATTATCTGGTGTTCTTGCTCCAGAGAGAGAGCGTAGTGTTTTTCTGGGTTCCGAACTAGTCCAACCTCGCGAACCTTGTCCGAACCGAACCCCCTCTACGTTGCGCATGGGCCTCCTTTTATATGCTAAAGGGGTCACCAACAGGTGGCAACGCAGAGAAGAGTACAAATGTAAAAAGTGAGGTGGTTGGTACAGTTACTTGTACAGTGCACCCTACCTAACCCTGACGGCAGGGGACAAGGGCATTAAATGCCCGTATGAGTCGCCCAAATAGTGCAGAAAAGGACCGTTAGGGGCGCCACCGTTCGCCACGATGGCGATCTTGTCAGCTTCGCATGCCACCGTGCACCGCTGGCTGCACAGCCTCCCGCCATGCGCGCCTGGAGAGGCCCCCAGTGCGACACGTTGGTGGATGCGCTGGAGTGTGGGCACAGAGTGGCCGCCTGCCGCGACAAGTGCCTTGCCGCTGCTGTTATCTTGTCGGGTCCGGAAGCTTGTCGCTCACCGAGCCTCGAGGTACCTTGGTTGGTCTTCCCGGCAAGCTCCTCTTGCCGGGGCCTTGTTGCCTTGCCGGAGCGCGTGGCGCGTCATGGCAAGTTCCTTGGAGTGCCTTGGTTGGCCTTCCCAGCAAGCTCCTCTTGCCGGGGCCTTGTCTCCTGAGCTTAAATACTTCGTTCTTGAATGGCTCCAAGGGAACTACGGAGGATCTTGGCGTTCGCCCGGCAAGCCTTGCCGCAGGGTGCTGCAACTGCCCGTGCACAAGTTCGGGGTACTAGGGTACCCCTATTCTAGTACACCGACACAGGATACACAAGAAGAGTAGTTTCATGTAAGAACATGGTGTGATAGACAGATATAGTATGTACCAAAAAACAGGAAAGTGTGTCATATTCACACGTATCATGTGTAAGCTAAGTAGATGCAGTTTAAACTAATTAGGAGCAATACAAGCTAGACACCATATGCAACATGCAACCAGATATCACACTGCCAAGTTAGAGCAAGCACCTTGTATGGTGGAGTAGGGGAGCGGAGACTTGGACCTTGTAATGCTCTATTAGTACAATGAGAATCGATACAGATGATCCATTTATGTTGCTAAAGAGGACCACCATCATCGCCTTCCTTACTCTTTTCCTTCCTCTTTCTTGATTTTGCCTTGTCAAGTCAAACCCACAAGAAAAAGGTATAAAATTTGCTCTTCAGAACTCATTGATGCATGATACTAACGAACACTACTTTCATGTAAGGCAGCCGCATGATAGGAGGATGGAATATGTATGAAAAATAGGATGGCGAGACATATTGACATGTATGATGTATAAAGTGTAAACTAAGCACAAGGTGCTTGGACTTGTTAGAATCAATGCAAGCTAGAAACCGTATGAAAGATGAAACCAATATCACTCTGCCAAATTAAGAGGGTGCCCTAAGAAATGTATTTGACCAAATTAGAAATAATATGCAGTGAATAAAGGTGACTCTTCGTAAGTGATTGATGCAGGATACAGAAGAGAGGTAGTTTCATGTAAGAACAAGGTTAACACGTAGATGTAGTGTGTACCAAAAATAGGAAGGCATGTCATATTCACAGGTATAATGTGTAAACTAAGCACATGCAATTTAACGTAATTAGAAGCATTACAAGCTAGACACCGTATGCAACAGGCAACCACATAACACACTGTGAAGTTAGAGCAAGCACCTGTGATGGTGGTGTGGGGGAATTGCAGTCATCAACTAGAGAGCTACGTTGACTATCTTCATTTAGCCTTGCTGTTTCTTGAGAATCATGTGGGGAGGATGACACTGCACTCTTTAAATGAGTATGGCATCTCACAGTAACCTACTCAGGTGACTGTCTCATCATAAGTGATTGACGAGGGATACAAAAGAGCATTAGTTTGATGTACGAACATGGTTAATAGACATATGTAGTACTCCCTCCTTTCAGAATTACTTGTCACAAAAATGGATGTTTCTACAACTAAAATACATCTAGATACGTTCATTTCTTGGATGAGTAATTCCGAACGGAGGGAGTATGTATCAAAAACAGGAAGGCATGTCACTATCAAAGGTATAATGTGTAAAGTAAGCAGATGCAATTTAACCAAATTGGTAGCAATACAAGCTAGACACCATATGCAACATGCAACCACATTTGACAACGCGGAGTTAAAGCAAGAACCTAGGATGGTTGTGTGTGGCAATTGAGATCATCAACTGCAGAGCTACGTTTACTGTCTCCAACTGCTGACACTGCATCCTTTAGAGTGCTGAAACGCTTAATGTTTATCTTCAAATTACACTGGAGTGACTTCTGTCTTTTCTTTTCAGCATTCATCAACACTGCGTCAGAGTCTAAAATACCCATGCATAAAAAAACAATAGTGTGAGTATAGGTTAAGTGTGTGCACAATTAGTACAGTGTAAAGGTAGCAAATAGCAGGCGGTGAGAAATATATGACGGGAGACATATGATAGCTCTGCAACATGCATGGCACACTAAATTACTAGAGGATTCTATGAAAAAAACATTCGACTGAAAACAAATAGGTCAGTCCATTTTTTCTGCATCGTCCGATGTACAAAGAATGGGCAGATCGCCTTCATCTACCTCCAGCCAGTCAGTGTTGACGATCTTTCTCGAAACAGCAGCGACCACCGGCCCAGTCCGCTGCCTGCGCCCTCCCCTCGACCTCACCGCACCGTCGTGCTTGGCACATCCCCCCGGCAATCCATTCAAGCCTCGCCGACCTCCAGATCGGGCGCAAGCAGCTCCTACGCCCCACACCCCAATGATAGACACCGATGCACTGCTTCCGCGGCGAACATGCTGACTAGGTGCTCCGCGCGCCTAAGCGGGTGCTGCTTCTTTTAATTGCGGTTCGACTGACCCTGAATTGAAATCCAGGTGGGCTACTGACGTCTAGCAAAGGTGAAATAGTAAAGGGAGGAAACCTTGTGCATTTAGTATCACGAAGAAGATGCAGTAAGAAGCGCTCAACTAGTTTCTTTCGTGGGATGAATACGGTGTGAGAAGAGACGTAAGGTTTGCACGAATAAGGGAAGAGGAGTGCCTCTTTCTGCTGGCAGTGCTATGTCCTCCTTCTGTTTTTCCAACGATCTTCTTGTGGTTCGCTGGAAACGAGAAGTTGTGGAGGACGGTGCAGCCTTGGACGAACCCATGGCCAAGTTGTTGAGTGTGGTGCGGTGGCCGTCTGTCGGCGGTGGGGAAGTTGTAGCGACCAGACCTCAAACAGTCTGATCTCTGTGCATCACTGTCATCCCTGGATCGGTAATGCTGACACGCACAGTACTTGAGGATTTATAACAGAGTAGCAATCACACACTTATTACATCGAATGTCTCAAAAGAGAACTTATTACAATAAATATGGCTTAAGTCCATCTAATATGATAACAGCGGAAGGCTTGGAAGATAAAGCGAGTCCATCAACTCCAACAGCATCACTGAGTGAAAGACCACGACCTAAGGCACCTTACTCGTCGTCTGAAAAGTCTGCAACATGAATGTTGCAGCCCGAAAATGGGTCAGCACATGGAATATGCTGGTAATGTAACACAAGAGAGTAATGAACAGAATAAGGCTATCACTACATGCATATTTGCCTGGTGGAGGCTGTATGGTTAATATGTTTTACGGAAAGCCAATTTTTTCCTGCAACAAAGGATCAAATTTTATTTAACTATCATGGTGGTTGTTAAAAATTGAGAAGGTTCACCCAACTCAATCCCAATTAAGCATCATCATTAAAACCCAATCAATTTATATAAAGAGTGATGGGATCCACATGATAATCCAAGAACTAGAAACTCAAGATGTCCATAACCGAGGACATGGCTAACCATGATTAGTTTGTACACTCTGCAGACGTTTGCACACTTTTCCCAACAAGACTCGATCTCCTCCGTTGGATTTCTCGCACTACATAATGTTTGAGAAACGGATGACCGAGACACAGTCTTTCCGAAGAGGTCCCCTTAACCGATAGATAGGTCGGTACACCTACAATCCCCTACATCTGCTATCCCATCATGGAAAGGTTTCCCACAACTTACTCAACTATGCTAGAGCCCATAATGGCATGTGGCTGCACACGGAAGTTTCTAGCATGAATAATCTTATGATCCCTTTGTGACTGGGTGGCAGTCCATAGGAGAATCACACGGTACCCCGGGATTTCGAAAAATACAGGCAACACTGGGTTCCCCAGGTGCCGCAATCCACCCAGATGTGTATTAAAGTTGCGACCTTAAGTTAACCATTAATTAACAATACTCACATCTATCATAAATACACTCAAATCCAAACCACGTCTACGAGCATAGCATAGCAATATAAGCAACGTAGAAGTAACTCCCATAGGTTTGATAATAAAGAGGTGAATAGGTACTACCTCATCTACTTCCCAAACCCACAATTTAAATTATATCCTAACCATGCAATTTTTTGAGGATTGATCTAATGCAATAAAACCGGGTAGTAAAGAGGTATGATCAAAGTGTTACTTGCCTTGCTGATGATCCGTGAAACCTAGCGACTCGTAGTAGCATGCTTCGCACTCCGGGTACTCTATTGCAATCAAAGAAGCATACAATAAGCAATCAAGCTAGGATGCATGGGTAAAACTCGAATAAGTGGATCTAACCAGAAATTCCAACTTAAGAACTCCAGTTTGCAAAAGGAATCAAATCAAACGAAGCAACGAAACTCAAACTGCGAAAGAAAAAAAGCTTCGATTACTAATCTATACTAAAGTGAAATTTTACAGTAGCAAAAACTTGTTTAAGTTAATTAAACAGAAAGAGGGCTCCGAGACGAAACTCTAGGCGCCTGAATCGCCTGATTCCGATAAACATGCGAAAAGATAAACTAAAACGAAAATCGGATCAGAAATCACGATCGAAAATAATCGCGAAAAATCCGAGAAAAAGATAAACTGACGAACAGGCTAACGAACGAACGTTCGCTGTCTCCGGCTAAATGGTGAAAATCATTCGTTAAAATGAACGAACGTATGGGCGTTCGCTAAATAAATAAACCGACGGAAAACCGACGAACCGATCTAAAAAAACAAACTATGGTTTTAAAAACCGAACTATTTTAAAAGAAAAATCGGCGGCGGCTACCTCGAGTCCGTCGGAATTCTGGTGAGGCGGCGGCAGGCTCCGGCGGGGCAGGTCGTGCACGGCGAGGCTCGGGTGGCGGCGGCGCGTACGACGGGGGAACTCGCGGGCGGCGCGGGCAGTGGCGGCGGTGGCGGCTCGGGCTAGGGTTTGCGAGGGGGCGCGGTTAGGCTGGGCTGTCGGGGTCCCGGGGTCGCGGCTTAAAAAGGCTGGCCCGAGGTGTCCTAGCCGGGACGGCCCGGAGTCGGTTACACTTTTTTTTAAACCATTTCGACGTGCAGAAAAAGAAAGAAAAGAAATACTAAACGGACTCCAAAAATCCCGAAATAAATTTTCCCCGTCCTCTAAAAATATGTCGTACAAGGTGAACATTTATTTGGGCCTATAATGCAATTTTGGAAAACACATAGTTTTCCTGATTCAAATAAAATAGCGATAAAACTCTGAATAAAATTCTTATTTGATTTTAATATTAAGTCTCCAATATTTCTTTATTTTTAGGAAGTCATTTTATCCTCTCTCTCTTATTTTTTTTATAAAAGAAATATTCGAAGAGAAAATAATTAAAATCAAACAATCCTCTTTTCAAAATTCGAGAAAACTCAAATATGAAAATAACGAAATTCCCAACTCTCTCCGTGGGTCCTTGAGTTGCGTAGAATTTCTAGGATCAAGCCAAAATGCAATAAAACATGATATGCAATGATGACCTAATGTATAACATTCCAAATTGAAAATTTGGGATGTTACAAACCTACCCCCTTAAGATGAATCTCGCCCTCGAGATTTGGGTTGGCTAGAAAATAGGTGAGAGTAATCCTTCCGTAGGTCTTCCTCTCGTTCCCAGGTGGCTTCATCTTTAGTATGGTGGCTCCACTGAACTTTACAGAACTTGATAACTTTGCAGCATGTAACTCGGCTGGCAAACTCGAGAATCTTGACTGGCTTCTCCTCATAGGTCAAATCGGTATCCAACTAAATCGCTTCTAGTGGCACTGTATGTCTCAGAGGAATATCAGCCATCTCTGTGTGGCACTTCTTCAACTGAGAAACGTGGAACACATCGTGAACTCCTGACAATCCTTCGGGCAATTACAACTTGTAAGCAACTTCTCCCATACGTTCCAAAACTTAGTATGGTCCCACAAAATGTGGTGCTAACTTTCCCTTAACTCGAAAATGCTTCACTCCTCGGAGTGGTGATACACGAAGATACACTCTGTCTCCGACTTCGTAAACTGTCTCCTTGCGTTTAGAATCCACATAACTCTTCTACCTGGACTGGGCTACCTTGAGTCTATCGCGAATCAGCTTAACCTTCTCTTCAGACTCTTTAATCAAATCTGGTCCAAACAACTGTCGGTCTCCAACTTCATCCCACAACAACGGTGTCCTGCACCTCCTTTTGTACAATGCTTCGAAAGGGGCCATCTTCAAACTGGCTTGATAGCTGTTGTTGTAAGAGAACTCTACGTACGGCAAATTATCATCCCAACTAGATCCATAGTCTAGTGCACAAGCTCTCAACATGTCCTCCAAAATCTGATTGATTCTCTCAGTCTGTCCATCTATCTACGGGTGAAAAGCTGTACTGAACTCTAGCCTGGTTCCCAAAGTTTCATGCAACTGATTCCAAAATTTTGAGGTAAATTGGGTTCCTCTATTTGATAAAATGGTCCTCGGAACTCCATGCAGACATACGATCCTGGTCATGTATATCTTTGCCAACTTAGCACTAGTGTAAGTGGTCTTCGCTGGGATGAAATGAGCTACTTTCGTCAAACGATCGACTACAACCCATATCGAGTCATTGCCTGAACGAGTCCTGGGCAATCTCGCGATAAAATCCATGCCTAGCTTGTCCCACTTCCATTCGGGTATCGGCAATGGTTGTAGCAAACATGCTGGCTTCTGATGCTCTGCCTTCACTCTCTGACATACATCACAAACTGATACATACTCTGCAATATCCTTCTTCATTCCGGTCCACCAGAAACTATCCTTCAAATCCAGGTACATTTTAGTATTTCCTGGGTGAATCGAATATGGCGAATCATGGGCCTCCTGCAAAATCAGCTTCCTGATCTCCTGATCATTTGGCACATAAACGCGGTCCTCAAACCATAAGGTATCATCCTCATCCTCATGAAATCCCTTAGCCTTTCCTTTGCTCATCCTTTCCTTTATCTCGGCAATCTCCTTATCCGTCTTCTGAGCTTCTCTGCTCTTATCCATCAAAGTAGACTGAATCTCCAATGTTGCTACATAGCCTCTTAGAACTATCTCCAAACATAGCTCGCGAAGATCCTCTGCTAACTCCTTGGGTAACTCTCCGGTCATGAGTGTATTAACATGACTCTTGCGGCTCAATGCATCGACTACTACATTAGCCTTTCCGGTATGATAATGCAACTTCATGTCATAATCCTTAATGAGCTCCAACCATCTCCTCTGCCTGAGATTCAACTCCTTCTGCGTGAAGATATACTTCAAACTCTTGTGATCCGTGTATACCTAACAATGGTTTCCGATGAGAAAATGTCTCCAAGTCTACAAAGCATGCACTACGGCTGCTATCTCCAAATCATGGGTAGCATAATTTAACTCATGGGGCTTAAGCTGTCGTGAGGCATATGAAACAACTCTTCCTTCATGCATAAGCACGGCTCCAAGTCCTCGACGAGAAGTGTTGCAATACACTTCATAATCCTTGCATTGATCTGGCAGAATCAACACTGGTGATGTAACCAAGCGTTTCTTCAACTCCTGAAAACTGGCCTCACATTCCTCAGTCCATTTCAACTTGGTGTCCTTCTTTAACAACTCCGTCATAGGCTTTGCAATCTTCAAGAAATTCTTGACGAACCTCCGGTAGTATCCTGCGAGTCCAAGAAAACTCCGGATCTCTCCAACTGACGTGGGTGCTTCCCAATTTGTCACAGTGATGACCTTGGTAGGGTCTACGGCTATTCCTTCTCCAGATATAACATGTCCGAGGAATCCAACTTCCTTCAACCAAAACTCACACTTGCTGAACTTGGCGTATAGCTGATGTTCTCTGAGCTTCCCAAGTACTAAACACAAATGCTCCTTATGCTCCTCTTCATTCCTCAAGTAGACCAGAATATCATCAATGAACACCACCACGAACTTATCCAAAAACTCCGTAAACACCTTGTTCATCATGTTCATAAAATAGGCAGGTGCGTTAGTCAGGCCAAATGACATAACAGTATACTCATATACCCCGTACCTCGTGGTAAAAGATGTCTTAGGTATGTCCTGCTCTCGAATCTTCAGTTGGTGGTACCCTGATTGCAAATCGATCTTGGAAAATACATTAGCTCCTTGCAGCTGATCAAATAAATCATGTATCATCGGCAATGGGTACATGTTCTTGATCGTTACTGCATTCAATCCACGATAATCAACAACCATACTCAATGATCCATCCTTCTTCTCCACAAGAAGCACTGGGGATCCCCAAGGTGACGAACTTGGGCGAATATAACCTTTATTCAGTAACTCCTTAATATGCTTCTTAATTTCCTCCAAATCCTTTGTGGGCATTCTGTATGGTCTCTTAGATATTGACCCTGTGCCTGGCAAAAGCTCAATCAAAAACTCAATGTCTCTATCCGGTGGCATGCCTGGCAATTCTTCTGGAAATACATCCGGGAAATCCTTCACCACTGGTACTTCCTCCCGTACAATTCCTGAAAAGGAATTTACTTGTGTCCTATTCGGCACATGCCGGGATACATACTTGATCCTTCTTCCTTCTGTGGTGGTGAGCAAAATTGTCTTACTGCTGCAATCGATGTTTCCTCCATACATCGATAGCTAATCCATACCCAGAATCACATCCCAACCTTGTGACTCCAAAATTATCAAGTCCGAGGGGAAAACATGCCTACCTATGGTCAATGGCATCTGAAAACATCCTTGGCTTGCCATATACTCTGCTCCTGGCGAGCTCACTAACATAGGTGTACTAAGAACTTTGGTGGGAAGTTTATACTTATCCACAAATCCCCTTGATATGTATGAATGCGATGCACCAGTATCAAAAAGAACGACTGCAGTAAATGACTTAACCAAAAACTTATCTATTACTACATCTTGTTGGGCTTCAACCTCCTACACGTTAATGTGGTTCACTTGTCCCCTATTGAAAGGGTTGGGCTTCTTTCCAGAACTTCCATTGCCGTTTCCATTCTTAGCTTCAGGACATTCATTGGCATAATGTCCAGTCTTCTGGCACTTTTAGCAAGTAACGTGGCTTGATCTTTCTTGGCGGGGGTTGCTGGGTTGGAATGGTTATGTCCGTTGCTTCCTCCATTACCATTCCCGTTCTTGGAGCTACTATGGTTGTGTGAACTTCCACCATTGTGAGTGTGGCCTCCATGGTTATGGACAAGTCCTCCCGAGTTCGGGGTAAAACGGGGTCTCTGCTGAGCTCCAGAACTATACGTCCCTTGTCCATACTTCCTCTTGCGGTTGTCAATCTGCTGCTGCTTCCCTTCAATCATGAGAGCTCTATCTACCAACTCTTGGTAGTTATTGAAATTTGCCACCATCAACTGCATGCTCAACTCATCATTCAGTCCTTCCAGAAACTTCTCCTGCTTTGCTGCATCTGTAGCGACGTCATCTGTGGCATAACGTGCTAGCTTACTAAAGCCATCCACATACCGGCTGAGGGAGTCCTGGATTAGGGGGTGTTCGGGTAGCCGGACTATACCTTCAGCCGGACTCCTGGACTATGAAGATACAGATTGAAGACTCCGTCCCGTGTCCGGATGGGACTTTCCTTGCCGTGGAAGGAAAGCTTGGTGATGCGGATATTCAAGATCTCCTACCATTGTAACCGACTCTGTGTAACCCTAACCCTATCCGTGTCTATATAAACCGGAGGGTTGTAGTCCATAGGCAATCAACTTCATATACAACAATCATACCATAGGCTAGCTTCTAGGGTTTAGCCTCCTTGATCTCGTGGTAGATCTACTCTTGTACTACCCATATCATCAATATTAATCAAGCAGGACGTAGGGTTTTACCCCCATCAAGAGGGCCCGAAACTGGGTAAAACATCGTGTTCCCTGCCTCCTGTTACCATCCGGCCTAGACGCACAGTTCGGGACCCCCTACCCGAGATCCGCCGGTTTTGACACCGACATTGGTTCTTTCATTGAGAGTTCCTCTGTGTCATCGCCTTTAGGCCCGATGGCTCCTTTGATCATCAACAACGATGCGGTCCAGGGTAAGACTTTGCTCCCCGGACAGATCTTCGTCTTCGGCGGCTTCGCTCTGCGGGCCAATTCCCTCGGCCACCTGGAGCAGATCGGAAGCTACGCCCTTGGCCATCAAGTCAGGTTTGGAAGCTTAAACTACACGGCTGACATCCGCGGAGACTTGATCTTCGACGGACTGGAGCCACGGCCAAGCGCACCGCACTATCTCGAGAGGCATGATCTAGCTCTGCCCCCGGACAGTGTCCTGGAGGCAGCACACGCATTGGTTCCTACCCCTAACTCGGAGCCTATTGCGCCAATCGAGGATGAGCGGTTGGACGTCACCTCGGGGGCTGCGATCCCAAAAGCGATCGAGCCGAACGCTAGCCCCGCACTCTGCACGACCCGTGACTCCGAGGATCCAGACTCCTCCTCGGACTCCGAACCCCCCGCGCCCCTGCCAATCGAATCCGATTGGGCGCCGATAATGGAGTTCACCGCCGCAGACATCTTTAAGCATTCGCCTTTTGGCGACATCCTGAATTATCTTAAGTCTCTCTCTTTATGAGGAGGGCCCTGGCCGGACTATGGTCAGTGAAGGTGGGATACGGGCGATGAGGAAATTCAAAGCCCACCCACCACCCACTTTGTAGCCACTATCGACGATCTAACCGACATGCTTGACTTCAGCTGCGAAGACATCGACGGCATGGACGACGATGTAGGAGACGAACAGGAACCAGCACCTGTAGGGCGCTGGAAGGCCACCTCGTCATATGACATATATATGGTGGATATTCCAAAAGATGGAGATGGCGATGGAACAGTGGGGGATGACGCCCCTAAGAAACAGCCAAAGCGCCGGCGTCAGCGGCGCCGCTCTAAATCCCGCCAAAGCAAAAATGGTGATTCCGGCACGGGAGATAATACTACCCCGGATAGCGCCGAGGAACACCCACCTCAGCAAGATTCGGCACAGGAAGATGGAGAAGCCAGCCCTCATGAGAGAGCGGCAGACCGAGAGGATGAGGATGATAACTATACGCCTCCCTCCGAAGACGAGGCAAGCCTCGATGACGACGAATTCGTCATACCATCAGACCACGCCGAACAAGAGCGTTTTAAACACAGGCTTTTAGCCACGGCAAGCAGCCTCAAGATAAAGCAGCAACAGCTTAGAGCTGCCCAAGATTTGCTAGCTAACATATGGACTGAAGTCCTTGCGGCCGAAGAGTATGAACTCGAACGCCCCTCCAAGAGTTACCCGAAGTGCAGGCCGCTACCCCGATCAGAGGAGGAAGCACCTACATCACCAGCGCATGACATGGCAGACCGGCCACCTCGCGGCCGCGACAGAGAGGCCTCTCGGCCCTCCACCCAAGCCATGCCCCGACGCCGCTCAACTAAGGCACGGGAAAATGCGCCCGACCTGCGAGACATAGTGGAGGATAAGGTAAGACAAACAAGATCGATCTACGGATCATGCAGGTGCCCTACGGCATGTGATAATGATCTTCACTCCGGATACAACAAATCCGGCCGGGCCGAACACAACAGACATAGCTCTTCCGAGCTGCGTCGTGATATAGCCCAGTACAGAGGCGCCGCACACCAGCTATGCTTCACGAATGAAGTGATGGATCACAAAATCCCAGAGGGTTTCAAACCCGTAAACATCGAATCATACGATGGCACAACAGATCCGGCGGTATGGATCGAGGATTATCTCTTTCACATCCACATGGCACGCGGCGATGATCTACACGCCATCAAATACCTCCCGCTCAAACTTAAAGGACCGGCCCGACATTGGCTTAACAGCTTGCCAGCAAACTCAATCGGTTCTTGGGAGGACCTGGAAGCCGCATTCCTCGACAACTTCCAGGGCACTTACGTGCGACCGCCGGATGCCGACGACTTAATCCACATAATTCAGCAGCCAGAGGAATCGGCCAGATAATTCTGGACACGGTTCCTAACAAAGAAAAACCAGATAGTCGACTATCCGGACGTAGAGGCCCTAGAAGCCTTCAAGCATATTATCCGCGATGAGTGGCTTGCCCGGCACCTGGGACAGGAAAAGCTGGCGGTATGGATCGAGGATTATCTCCTTCACATCCATGGCAGCCCTCACGACACTCATGACCCGCTTTTGTGCGGGAGAAGACAGCTGGCTAGCTCGCAGTAATAACTTATCAAAGAACCCTGGTAATTCAGATACCAAGGACAAAAGTGGCAGGACATGTCGGAATAAGCAAAAACGCCGCGTTAACAACGACAGCAATGAAGACACGGCAGTCAATGCCGGATTCAAAGGCTATAAATCCGGTCAACGGAAAAAGCCGTTCAAAAAGAATACTCAGGGCCCGTCCAGTTTGGACCGAATACTCGATCGCTTGTGCCAGATACATGGCACCCCCAAAAGGCCAGCCAATCACACTAACAGGGATTGTTGGGTGTTCAAGCAGGCAGGCAAGTTAAGGGCCGAAAACAGAGACAAGGGGCTGCACAGCGACGACGAGGAGCCCAAGCCGCCGAACAACAATGGACAGAAGGGCTTTCCCCCACAAGTGCGGACGGTGAACATGATATACGCAACCCACATTCCCAAGCGGGAGCGGAAGCGTGCGCTACGGGACATATACGTGATGGAGCCAGTCGCCCCAAAGTTCAACCCATGGTCGTCCTCCCCGATCACTTTTGATCGAAGGGACCATCCCACTAGCATCCGTCATGGCGGCTTCGCCGCATTGGTTCTCGACCCAATCATCGACGGATTTCATCTCATAAGAGTCCTCATGGACGGTGGCAGTAGCCTGAACCTGCTTTATTAGGATACAGTGCGGAAAATGGCCATAGATCCCTCAAGGATTAAGCCCACAAGAACGACCTTTAAAGGCGTTATACCAGGTGTAGAAGCCAACTGTACAGGCTCAGTAACACTTGACGTGGTCTTCGGATCCCCGGACAATTTCCGAAGCGAAGAGTTAATCTTCGATATAGTCCCGTTTCGCAGTGGCTATCACGCCCTGCTTGGACGAACCGCATTCGCAAAGTTCAATGCGGTGCCGCACTACGCATATCTCAAGCTCAAGATGACAGGTCCTCGAGGAGTAATTACGGTCAACGGAAACACCGAACGCTCCCTCCGTACGGAGGAGCATACGGCGGCTCTCGTAGCGGAGGTACAAAGTAGACCGTACTAGGGGCTGCCGGATTTCTTTTTTTAATTTTTTCTTACTTTCAGGACTCCATACTTCGGACGACCTGTTCGGTAATTCGACTGCCGCACAAATGATGCAAGATCCAGGGAGGCAGACAAGCCATGCCGCATTATGGAACTCCCAGGCGGTCTTTATTACGAGCAGTATACCTGTTTTAAATACAATTCCGCGGCCTGCCCCTGGTCAGGACATACTGAATAGTCCAATATCTTTTGCTTACCACACTATTTGTATCGTCCGGCTTTGATAAATAGCCTCTCTATAAACAATGCTTAGCTTTTTGTCTATTTTTCGCATTATCCTCTTTTCACATATATGTTTATTAAATGACATGATTGCACCCGCACACCATGGTATGGCAAACACGCCAGGGGCTTCAGTACCCCTCATTATGGTGTGAGAAGTCCGTACACTTTCACAAGTGCGGCACCCCGAACTTATAGCACTATATGCATTGGCTCCGAATCATGATTTGGGTCAATAGTTGGGTTTGCCCGGCTCCTATGTTTTGGTGCCTTACGTTCCGCTCTGTCGGCTAATGTAGCACTAGGAGAACCACTGTGATTGTGCCCCGGTTCAGCTGGGTTAAGCACCTCAGTGGAGAAAGCTAAAACTGACTGTCATGATGAGGCGAGAGACCGGTCGCTGTTCGAGAGGTTTTTCGAGTCCCTAAAGACTTATGCCGCTTCGAGCGAGGAGCTGGCTTTGTCCGGCCAAGGCGTGGATAGCGCCCCGAACTCGGTCTTCCGAACTAGGGGCTTCGCCGAAATTTAAAATTATAGAGTTCTATGGCTAAGTGAGAGTGTTCAAGCATTATAGTCCGATTGCCTGGTTCGTTGTGCTAAGCGCCTCCCTCGAAGGACCCAACTATGGGAAAAAGAGCGCTCAAGTTTATCCCGAACACCCCAGCACTAGTGGCATGGGGGCAGAAGCCGACGACTGGCCATGTCTCAATTTTTTGATAAACGGCCGCAGAGAAAGTAATATTTTAAATTCAATAAGCATTGCTTAGCGCATATGAACAAGTTTTCAGCGCACAGGATAAACACGAGCGAGTTCATTCAAAAATCACATCCTTGGTACATTCATCCGCCACAAGGCGGGCACCTGCAAGAACATCCTTGTAGTAGTTCTCGGGCTTGCGATGCTCCTTCCCCGGCGGCGGCCCGTCCTTCACAAGCTTCTCACCGTCCAGCTTACCCCAGTGCACCTTTGCACGGGCAAGGGCCCGACGGGCACCTTCGATGCAGACGGAGCGCTTGATGACCTCGAGCCTCGGACAGGTCTCCACCAGTCGCCGCACCAGCCCGAAATAGCTCCCAGGCAGGGCCTCTCCGGGCCACAGCCGAACTATGAAGCCCTTCATGGCCTGTTCGGCCGCCTTGTGGAGCTCGACCAGCTGTTTCAGCTGGTCGCTCAAAGGCACAGGGTGTCCGGCCTCAGAATACTAAGACCAGAACACCTTCTCCGTCGAGCTGCCCTCTTTAGCTCGGTAGAATGCGGCGGAATCGGATACGCTGCGGGGAAGATCTGCGAATGCCCCTGGAGAGCTCCGGATTCGGGTAAGTAACAAGTAGTTTACTTTTATATTTCTGCTTTGCATGAAGAATGCCTTACCCGCTGCTATCTTCCTCATCTCCTCCAACTCTTGGAGGGCCTTTTGGGCTTCGGCCTTGGCAGACTTGGCAGTCTCAAGGGCCGTCGCGAGCTCGGATGCTTGCGCCTTTGACTCAAGCTCCAAACTCTCATGTTTTTTCATGAGAGCCTGAAGCTCTTGCTGCACCTCGCCGACCTGAGCCCCAAGTCTGTCTCGCTCGGTGTGCTCCGCGGCCGTTTTATTTTCGGCCTTAGACAACGCCTGCTTAAGGGTCGCCACCTCAGTCATGGCCCCTACAATAAGCAGTACAATCCTATTATTTTTTTGCAATCACGCCTTTTTATAGGCACTTTTTCTGTAAGGTATTTCTTACCTTCTTTCTCCTCGAGCTGCCGCTTGGCAAGGCCGAGCTCTTGCTCGGTCCGCTCGAGGTCCTGCTTTAGGACACCCACCTCCACAGTCAGTGCAGCGGTGAATAGCAGCGAAGCCTGCATACGCATATTGACTCTTTTTTGTTAGACTCCTGCGATATTTAATAGATCCTCTATTCGGCTTTTCTTTCCGAACGCCAAACAGAGCATCAGGGGCTACTGTCTATGCGGTAATATTTTTACATATTTTTACTTACCTCGAAGCTTGTTAGAAGGCTAGTGCAAGCTTCAGTCAGTCCGCTCTTGGCGGACTGAACCTTCTGGATCACCATACTCATAATAGTACGGTGCCCCTCGTCGATGGAGGCGCCGTCAAGCACCTCCAGCAGATTGTCCGGCACCTCCGGTTGGACGGAGGCCACCGTCTCAGAAGGCTTGCTCCTCTCGGAAGGAGTTCGCCTACCGCGGTCTGGAACTGTGGAAGATTCCGGCGCGGTGTCCGGCACAAAGCCGGACTTGGAGCCCTGGGGGGCCTTATCCCCTTCACTCCTGGAGTCCGGGAGGTTGCCTTGCAGCTCCTCCGGGACCACCTCCTCTTGCCTCAGAGCTTGTCGCGACGCCACTTCGGCATCGTCTGCAGTGCGAGAGGAGACATCGGGTGGAACCGAGTTCACGTCCGATGAGTCTAGGGAGCCGCCCGACGATTCGTTGAATTCGGCCTGTGGCGGGCTGCATAATTACGTTCGACATTAGGGAAATCTATGCAACAAAGGAACATCATGAGTTACTCTGATGTCCGAACTTACGATTTTGCTGGACGCTTGGCCCTGTTTGGCCACTCCTCTCTGCCCTCTTCGGCGTCGGGGGAGTAGTCCGGCGGAGGGGTCTTCCTTTTCCTAGACCCCTCGGCCTCCCCCGCTGGGGCGGCCTTCCTCTTCTCTCCTCCCTCCGCTGGGGGAGAGAGTTTTCTTCTTCCTCCTCCTCGTTTTCATGGGAAGAGGGCGTCTCGGACTCGTCGGATGACGAGTCCGACACCACCACGTTACGGGCACTCCTTCGAGTCCCCGTGGTCTTCCTCTTCTTGCCCTTCTTCTCCGGCACCACATAAGGCGCCGGAACCAGTAGCTTCACTAGTAGAACTGGGGCTGGGTCTTCGGGCAGTGGAGCCAGACAGTTAATCGGTCCGGATATTGCCCGCCAAGCCTGTCAAAGGTAAGGGAGTTTAGATCCCACATAGAGTCAAACCATGAATAAAGCTTAACATCCTGTAAAAGGTGAAGATAGCTTACCTCGCTAGCATGACGCTGCTAGCTGTATCCGCGGTCCTCGGAAGCGGATGCGGGAGCCTCGGCGCCCTTGAATAGCACCTTCCAGGCATCTTCGTATGTTGTGTCGAAGAGCCTGCTAAGGGTTTGGTGCTGTGCCGGGTCGAACTCCCACAGATTAAAATCCCGTTGTTGGCACGGGAGGATCCGGCGGACGAGCATAACCTGGATTACATTAACAAGCCGGATTGGCTTGTTCACCAGGGACTGGATGCATGTTTGCAATCCGGTCACCTCTTTTTCGTCACTCCACGACAGACCCGTCTCTTTCCAGGACATAAGCCGTGTGGGGGGTCCGGATCGGAACTTGGGGGCTGCGATCCAGTTCGGATCGCATGGCTCGGTGATGTAAAACCACCCGGAATGCCACCCCTTTAGGGTCTCCACAAAAGAGCCCTCGAACCATAGGACGTTGGCCATCTTGCCCGCCATGGCGCCTCCGCACTCTGCCTGGCTGACGCGCACCCCCTTGGGCTTGACGTTGAAGGTCTTGAGCCAGAGGCCGAAATGAGGGCGGACGCAGAGGAAAGCCTCGCACACGACGATAAACACCGAGATGTTGAGGATGAAGTTCGGGGCCAGATCGTGGAAATCCAGGCCATAGTAGAACATGAGCCCCTGGACAAATGGGTGGAGTGGAAAACCAAGTCCGCGGAGGAAGTGGGGAAGAAATACTACCCTCTCATGGGGCCTTGGGGTGGGGAGAAGCTGCCCCTTTTTGGGAAGCCGGTGCGCGATGTCCTTGGACAGGTATCCGGCCTTCCTTAGCTTCCTGACTTGGCCCTCCATAGCGGAGGAGACCATCCACTTGCCTCCCGCTCCGGACATTGCTGGAGAAGGTTGAGGTGGGAAGTGCGGGCTTGGGCGCTGGACCTCGAGTGCGCAGGAGATGGATAGGCAAAGGAGGAAGAAGGCGTAGGTAAAAAGGTGGATCCTTATCCCCTTATATCAGCAGATGCGGTTGTGCGTCCCCACCAGCCTAGTAAAACTTGCTTTCCTCCCAAGCGCCGTGATAAATGGCGCGGTTGGGTTACCCACGTCCGTATTGATGAGAATCCCGTAAAGGGGGTACACGATCTCTGCTTTGACAAGACGTGCCAAGGAAACCGCCTCGCAAAACATGCTAAGGTGGAAAAGTAAAAACGATTCGAGTAAAGGACTTGGCCGTAGTGTGATGACACACTGCGGAATACGTCAGCAGTTTTGATTTGTGTTAATTTTATTCTATCTATGGCGATATGTGGAAGCTTATTTTGCAGAGCCGGACATTACTCTTGGTGTTTACAATCTTCTATGAAGGACTTGGAGGAGGAACCCGCCTTGCAATGCCGAAGACAATTTGCGCGCCGGACTCGTCGTCATTGAAGCCTGGTTCAGGGGCTACTGAGGGAGTCCTGGATTAGGGGGTGTTCGGGTAGCCGGACTATACCTTCAGCCGGACTCCTGGACTATGAAGATACAAGATTGAAGACTTCATCCCGTGTCCGGATGGGACTTTCCTTGGCGTGGAAGGCAAGCTTGGCGATGCGGATATTCAAGATCTCCTACCATTGTAACCGACTCTGTGTAACCCTAACCCTACCTGGTGTCTATATAAACCGGAGGGTTGTAGTCCGTAGGCAATCAACTCCATATACAAGAATCATACCATAGGCTAGCTTCTAGGGTTTAGCCTCCTTGATCTCGTGGTAGATCTACTCTTGTACTACCCTTATCATCAATATTAATCAAGCAGGACATAGGGTTTTACCTCCATCAAGAGGGCCCGAACCTGGGTAAAACATCTTGTTCCCTGCCTCCTGTTACCATCCGGCCTAGACGCACAGTTCGGGACCCCCTACCCGAGATCCGCCGGTTTTGACACCGACACCGGCCAACGGTCCGTCCTCCTTGGCGTAAGTTGCGAAACTCACGCTTCTTCATGGCCATAGCTCCTGCTGATACATGGGCAGTGCGAAAGTCCTGCTGGAACTGGTCCCATGTAACATTGGCTATAGGAAAAGTGGTTGTGTAATTCTCCCACCATGAGGCTACCGGTCCATCCAATTGGTGCGTGGCAAAACACACCTTCTCAACATCTGTGCATCCTACAATGGTTAACTCCCTTCCAATCTTGCGGAGCCAATCATCTGCAACTATCGGCTCGGTGCTGCTGGAAAACACCGGCGGCTGCAACCTCAGGAAACAAGCTAAGTTGTCAACTGGGGGTGGTGGTGGTGGTGGGTTGTTGTTGTTGTTGTTGCCTTGGTTCTGAACTAACAACTGCATTAATGCATTCTGCTGCTGGATCAACTGAGTGAGCTCCGGTGGAAAGGTAAATCAGGGGTCACGTCTCGGAGGCATCTGAGGGTTTAGAGGGAAGAGAATAGAATAGAATGAGGTCTAGTGAGAAAACGCTACCCATATGCACATGAGACAAACACAATCATATCACTTCAATCGATTCAAGCAAGGGCATACAATCGGTCTAACTATCGTTACAAAGTGCTCGGACTAATCTATATATATGGGGGAATACTACTACTGATATGGTGGTCGACTAGAAAAATTGATCGGTGGAAGACTCCATAATATCCGCTCCAGCTTCATCAATATAGTCATCACCGCTATCGTCGGAGTCCGAGTCGGTGTCGTTGATGATGATGTAGTTCTCAGGGCAAATAGAATCGTCGTCTTCTCCTACTGGTGCGGGGTCTCCCATGAATACTCCTAACTTCCTTGTCAGATCATCATTCATCTCCACTAGTATCGTCATTTCCTCCTCGTATCCATCACGTGTAGACTTGAGTTCTTCCTCCAGCTCTGTGATCCTGGTCATCGCCTTCTTCAGATCTATCATGCCTGCGCACATCTGGTTCTCCTGGCGACGAATGTGCTGGTTTAACTCCTGGATGAAAGATGCAATGGATCTATCCTTCCTAGTGCTGATCATCTCCCATTGCTCATCTCGGAGGCCACAAGCCTGGTAGATAGTATCCTTGACATCCTTGTGGTAAACATCTCCAATGCGTCCCATGGTGATGTAGGTTGCCATACTCTTTCCTAGACTCTAGGTTGGTGCATCAAAGGAAAACTCTATGGGCCCAGTGACTGGCGTGAACGTCCTTCCTGGAACTTGAACTTGAATCATCCAGCGCTCCTCTTCTGGTAAAGTGGCATTGTAAGACCCGGTGAAGCTTGGTATTCCAATGTTCAGGTACCTAGTGACTTCCTTCAAGTGGCGTCCAAAAGGTGTGTCTTCATCCGGTTGAGTGAACTTGTTCCTTGCATCCGCCATCCTAAAGAGTACAAAATGGAGAGGAGTAAGAAATGAAAATAGAGTAGTGATCTAGGGCTTTAGCATAGTGGTCGTGTCCTACAGTCAGTGTGTGCTCTGATACCATCTTGTAGCGACCAGACCTCAAACAGTCTGATCTTTGTGCATCAGTGTCATCCCTGGATCGGTAATGCTGACACGCACAGTACTTGAGGATTTATAACAGAGTAGCAATCGCACACTTATTACATCGAATATCTCAAAACAGAACTTATTACAATAAATATGGCTTAAGGCCATCTAATATGATAACAACGGAAGGCTTGGAAGATAACATGAGTCCATCAACTCCAACGACATCACTGAGTGAAAGACCACGACCTAAGGCACCTTACTCGTCGTCTGAAAAGTCTGCAGCATGAACGTTGCAGCCCGAAAATGGGTCAGCACATGGAATATGCTGGTAATGTAACACAAGAGAGTAATGAACAGAATAAGGCTATCACTACATGCATATTTGGCTGGTGGAGGCTGTATGGTTTATATGTTTTGCGGAAAGCCAATTTTTCCCTACAACAAAGGATAAAATTTTATTTAACTATCATGCTGGTTGTTAAACATTAAGAAGGTTCACCCAACTCAATCCCAATTAAGCATCATCATTAAAACCCAATCAATTTATATTAAGAGTGATGAGATCCACATGATAATCCAAGAACTAGATACTCAAGATGTCCCTAACCGAGGACACGGCTAACCATGATTAGTTTGTACACTCTGCAGAGGTTTGCGCACTTTTCCCCACAAGACTCGATCTCCTCCATTGGATTTCTCGCACTACATAATGTTTGAGAAATGGATGACCGAGACACAGTCTTTCCGAAGAGGTCCCCTTAACCGATAGATAGGCCGGTACACCTACAATCCCCTACATTTGCTAGCCCAACATGGAAAGGTTTCCCACAACTTACTCAACTATGCCAGAGCCCATAATGGCATGTGGCTGCACACGGAAGTTTCTAGCATGAATAACCTTATGATCCCTTTGAGCCTGGGTGGCAGTCCATAGGAGAATCACACAGTACCCCGGGATTTCCAAAAATACAGGCAACACTAGGTTCCCCAGGTGCCTCAATCCAACTAGATGTGTATTAAATTTGCGACCTTAAGTTAACCATTAATTAACAATACTCACATTTGTCATGAATACACTCAAACCCAAACCACGTCTACGAGCATAGCATAACAATATAAGCAACGTAGAAGTAACTCTGGTAGGTTTGATAATAAAGAGGTGAATAGGTACTACCTCATCTACTTCCCAAACCCACAATTTAAATTAGATCGGAACCATGCAATTGTTTGAGGATTGATCTAATGCAATAAAACTGGGTAGTAAAGAGGTATGATCAAAGTGTTACTTGCCTTGCTGATGATCCATGAAACCTAGAGACTCGTAGTAGCACGCTTCGCACTCCGGGTACTCTATCGCAATCAAACAAGCATAAAATAAGCAATCAAGCAAAGATGCACGGGTAAAACTCAAATAATATGATCTAACCAGAAAGTTCAACTTAAGAACTACGGCTTGCAAAAAGAATCAAATCAAACGAAGCAAAGAAAGTCAAACTGTGAAAGAAACAAGCTTCGATTACTAATCTGGACTAAAGTTAAATTTTACAGTAGCAAAAACTTGTTTAAGTTGATTAAATAGAAAGAGAGCTTCGAGACGAAACTCTAGGCACTTGAATCGCCTGATTCCGATATACGAGCGAAAAGATAAACTAAAACAAAAATCGGATCAAAAATCACGATCGGAAATAATCGCGAAAAATCTGAGAAAAAGAAAAACTCACGAACAGGCTAACGAACGAACGTTCGCTGTCTGCGACTAAACGGTGAAAATCGTTCATTAAAACGAACAAATGAACGGGCGTTCGCTAAATAAATAAACCGACGGAAAACTGACGAACCGATCTAAAAAACGAACTAGGGATTGAAAAAAACAAACGGTTTTAAAAGAAAAACCGGCGGCGGCTACCTCGAGTCCGGCGGGTTTCTGGCAAGGCGGCGAGGCGGTGGCGGGGCAGCTGGCGGGCGGCGAGGCTCTGGCGGCGGCACGGGCGGCGGCGGCGGCTCGGGCTAGGGTTTGCGAGGGGGCGTGGGGCGGCTGGGCTGTCGGGATCCCGGGGTCGCGGCTTAAAAAGGCCGGCCCGGAGTCGGTTACACTTTTCTTTTAAAAAAAACAATCCGACGTGAGGAAAAAGAAATAAAACAAATACTAAAGAGACTCCAAAAATCCCGAAATAAATTTTCCCCGTCCTCTAAAAATAAGCTCGACAAGGTGAACATTTATTTGGGCCTATAATGAAATTTTGAAAAACGCATATTTTTTCTAATTCAAACAAAATAGCGATAAAACTCCGAATAAAATTCTCATTTGATTTTAATATTAAATCTCCAATATTTCTTTATTTTGAGGAAGTCATTTTATCCTCTCTCTTTTATTTTTTTATAAAAGAAATATTCGAAGAGAAAATAATTAAAATCAAACGATCCTCTTTTCAAAATTCGAGAAAACACAAATATGAAAATAACGAAATTCCCAACTCTCTCCGTGGGTCCTTGAGTTGCGTAGAATTTGTAGGATCAAGCCAAAATGCAATAAAATATGATATGAAATGATGACCTAATGTATAACATTCCAAATTGAAAATTTGGGATGTTACAGAAGCAGATCCGAGGCGGCGAACGACGGCGTAGCGGGAACAGCTCCGGTGGGGTGGACGGTTGCGATAGTGGAGCGGCAGCAGTGAGGCGCAGGACGGCGTGGTCGGAGTAGTTCTGGTACGGCGCACGTCAGCATCGGCGCCATGGAGGCATCTCTACATCGGCTTCGGCTGCTAAGTCCTTGAGGGCGTTGTGGTTGCGGTTGCATTGGACGACGACGTCGGGGTACCGGGTCCGGCGTGATGGAGGAGGGCGGCGGTGGATTGGGAGCTATGGGGTGGAGGATGGAGGAGGGTAGTTTTTTGCGGCTGGTGGAGAGGGCGTTTTGGCGCCCACTGAGTATGAATGGGGAAACAGAGGGAGGCGGGGAACTAAGGTGGAATAATGTTTCAGTTTGGGACGCGCTTGTTTGAAATTTGGGGAAAGTTACAAACTTTGCCCCCATCTAAAATTTCGAACATATTGCGGGTTGGGGGTAGGACAGTAATCTCAGGTGTCCCAAATGTGGGCGCAATAGATTTCGGCCGATCGCATGGGTGTTTAGGCGCCCACGGCGTATGAATGCTTCTCTGAGGCGGTTGAGACTAGCGTCTTGGTGAAGTTACAGACCTACCCCAGTGGACATCGGGCCGATAGGCTACACGGGCCAGAGTCAGGATAGTAATTTCCTACCACCAAACATTAGTCTCGCGCGGTTTCGGGTGACCAGAGGCCTATTTAGCGCTTCGTTCAATATTTGGGAGCAGAAGCATTAACGTTTTTGGTTCTCTTGAATTAAACATTCGTGATTTGTCAAACTTCACAAATCTTTACTATTGAAAATCCTAAATCTACGATTATTTTGGAATGGAGGTGGTACATTTGAATATACATTGTACATGAGTATATATTAAAAAATATGCAACTTACCTCAGTTCATGCATGGTTCCAGATATAATCTCCTTGGTTGCAAAAAAAAAGTTAGACATGCATATGAATATATATATATATAGCATGTTCAAACGCACAACAAAGATTGATGCCCCCTTTTACATCTGATTTACCAATGCCATTATCTCGGGTTCAAATAGATGAATGCACTTCCTATGAATTTGAATATTTGAAACCCCCTTTATGTTGAATTCGACATGTATTCTATTTCGTAGCTAGCAATTTGGAATGTATCCATGCAAGTGACAAATGTATCAAGTGCTTCACACTAACAACATGGAGTGCACTAATTAATGTTTATATATGAATTGCAGAAGCATCCATTGCCTGTATTTCAAACCGCTCTCACTCTATGGATCGATGATATGAAATAAACACATGCACATGCTAGAATTCAATAGAGTATGGGTGTCTGATAGACCGATTTTTGTCCATATGCAATTTGCAAAATTCATGATCTCATCCAAAAATAATAATGCCATTTATATTTTAATTTAATGCGTAGAACCGTCTTTTACACGTAGATGCACTATGCATCGGCCTGTTCTCACAAACCCGCTATATATCTCTCTATCTACCACATAAGTGCACACACTTTATATGCATCGACATTTCTCTTTCACACATGCTCACAATCTCTCTCGGGGTGTCGGGGAGTCTCACGCACCTGCTCTCTTTGTATCTCTCTCTCTCTTTCTGACTACTATGTACCACTCTTTTCACTAATCTCAATTGGAAAACACTATTTCTCTCACATGCATATATACACACGCACGGTCTCTACTAGCCGTCTATACACACATATATGTGCCTATGTGTCTCCCGCATGCACATTATCTTATCCCTGACTGTTAGGCTGGATGGTAATATGAGGCGAAGTTTTACCCTAGTTCAGACCCTTGTAGTTGAGGAAAAAGCCTACTCCTGGTGCTGTATATTAGTGATAGGGGTGTGTACAAAGTACATGTGAATACCAGGCATTGTGTGTGTATACTATTGACGAACTAGCCCCCAATTTTCCATAAGATACTCGGGGCCTAGGCTTGCAAATCATATATAGTCGGCTTATCACCAATGGGGATAGAGTCCTCCGTGACTCTGGTAGCTAGCTTCGTGTTGTATGCCGAGTACTCCACATGGGTCTTCGTATAACGCGTCTCGATCCAACCTATGTGGCGCTGGATGGAACCAACCCATGAGTCCTCATGTTGACCCACCACAACTAGAAATGATGTGCCCACCACACCACACACGCAATCGGCCACTAAGAAAATAAGCATATACAATAGTACAATGTTATACATGAAAGTTAATTGCATGGTGCATCCAAAAATATTTGTTCTGCATTGTGAATGTTTATATATTCTCCTAAAATATTAGTCACGTGAAAGAGAAACAAAGGGCATATTTCTCCTTGTCTCCACCGGACATCCCCTCTTTCTACACCACTTTCACGTACGCACACAAACTATCTCTCGGCCCTCTAAAAGTATGCATGCCCCGACACATTCACGCATGACGATCACTGTATTTCAAGCTAAAGCACTATACGTTCACTGGAGTTCAAAATATGCTCATTACGGTCACCGTATACATTCTCATGGTGATCATATGGTATCTAGCTCACCATACGTCTTCGTATTTTCTTGATGACACTGACGGACTTTGCATTTGATGCATGCTCTGTATTTTGTTGACGACACTTACGGTCACTGTATTTGAAGCGAAAGCACGATATGGTCACTAGACTTCAGAATAAGCTCATCACGGTCACCACATACATTTTGTCGTGCTAACCAACATGTGGTTGGATGGTTAGGAGGACAGTGGTTTCTCCAGCCCACCAGTGTTAAAGTCCTGGTGCTCGCATTTATCCTGGGTTAATTTCAGTATTTTCCGGCTATGTGCATTCAGTGGGAGGAGACGTTCCACTCGACTACGAGGCACCTATGGTGACTTCGTAAAATCTCAAGATCATATGCTGGCCCACTCTCTCGAAGGTGCTCATAGGGGTAGGGTCTGCGTGTGTGCGCTTATAGCGGTGAGTGCTTGCGTGTATATATGAGCCCTTGCGTATGTACTGTGTTAAACAAATACGTGTCATGATTATACGGTCACTGGCTCACCCGTGCAATTCCGTATTTGGTTGATGACACAATCAATGGACCAGTCAAACGTTCCACGTGGTGCAACTAGTGTTGCACCATCGGCGCGTAACCGTGGGGCCCACCTAACAGCCCGTATATGAAAGAAAGAAATGGTAGTTTGAGTCTGTACTGTGTTAATAAAATACATTTTAGGGTGATCATACGGTCACTGGCTCACCATACAGCTCCGTAATTTGTTGATGACATGATCAACTGACCAGTCAAACGGTCCACATTCAGGAGCGCACATTACCATAGGACCCACCCGTCAGCGCGCATATGAAGGACATAAATGGTAATAAATTAGTGGTTGGTGGGTACTCGAAGTCGTGAGACCTCTGGTTGGTGGTCGCCGGCGGTGGGGGCGTTGATTGGGCGGTGGGGTGGGGATCGCCAGAGAAGAAGCTCGGCGCGGGGGGGGGGGGGCTAAAGGGATGGCCGGTGCGGCGGCGGACCGGCGGTGAGGAGTGGTTTCGAGGCGGGTGCGGCGGCATGGCGGTGCGGGCCGGCCGCGGGCGGCGGGGGCCGGCGGTTTGGCCGGTGGTGGCTGGCGGCTCAGGGGGGGTGGAGTTTGATGATAAACTGCAGGCCCTTGATTTCGTATCCAACGACTGGAAAATCTAATGACCAGAGATGAAAAGGTTAGTCGACTGACGTGTAGCCTCACCCCTCACATACACATGCACGCACGCAAGACACACACACATGCAGGCATGCAACACTGACACATACACATAACAAACACATGCACGCATGAAGGTGTGCAACACTGATGCGTACACATGCACTCACGAACACACGCACGTATGCACACATGCATGCAACACTGAAACGTACCCTTGCACGCACGCAACACTCACATGCCTGCATGCACACAACACATGACGCAAGACACACGCTCAACCTATATATGCATGCACCCTTTGTTAAGGACATGGATTGTTACGTGTATTAATCAATCTTATATGTGATAAGCAGAACATTGATGTTTGTAGCGTTCTTTATGAATCACAACGTATTGAACGGGCTATCAACATAGTAGGATTATCTACATGAAAAGGACGATGTCACACTCAAAGAACAATCATCGGTTTATGAAATGCCCGCTTCTGACCGCCCTGGCCCACCAAAGGTTCCTCTGCTGTGCGCTGGCTGCGTTGGGTCACTGACATGCATGCCATGTACCCAAAGAGCCCACACGTCAGTGGAAGAACGGCGTGGTGTCCTACGTCAGACTCGAGGGCGCCACTCGCTGCACGTCTGGCTGAACACGCCTCCTTGCCGCATTCAAACACCTCCATGAAACCCGCCCGTGTGGAAGCCGAGAAACCCACTCTGGACACATGTCCGTTCATGACCGGGCCATCATTAAATGCAACGTCGGCCGAGCTCCTCCCGTCCGCCGTCTATTTAATCTCCTATTTAAACGAGGCCAAACGCCGGCCAAGAATCACACACCTCCGCTGCTCCCCTATCTCCTCCTTCACCATTTTGTCCACTCTTACAATGTCTTACGAAGAGTAGTTATTCCGCATCCAAGCCAGCTACGTGGCCCGCCGAGCCCGCCGGATACGAGCTATGCAGCTCGCTCATCCACCTCCCTCCCCTTGCCAGATGGAGCCAGTTGCCGCCCCAAGCCGGTGTGCGGTTCAGCAACTCGCCACTCCAGGACAGCTCGACGAGGAGCGGCGCACGGGCGTCGTTGCTGCCGTCCATGCCACCGCCTCGTACTGCGTCTCTCGTTTCTGTGGCCGAGACTCCCATGCCGGCGGCCGTGCCATGCAAGCAGCGACAGAAGTCGGGTGCGCGGAGAGCGACGAGTTGGTGGCGAGCGCCTCCGCGTCCGCCACCATCATTGAGGGGAAGTAGAACATGGGAGGCCACCGCCGCTTGGGTCCCATGAAGGCCACCACAGAGGCGACGCCGGCGTACATAGCAAGTGTCTTGCCAGATCCTTTTCTTGCGAGGACCTTCGTCGACCCCGCATATACCTCCGGGGATCCCGGCAGTCTGGTGATCGTGCTGCCAGACATGAGGAACACAAATCGGTCGGCGGGCGACCATTTAGGCCAGGTATTATATACATGTGCTGTCTAGAACTAGCACCGCGTAGTTCATTTGAATGTAATGAAATCCGTCATGTTTGTATGAAAATCCGGTATCTTATATGATTTCGGTCATTGCTTATATGAAATATCATCGTGTTTGCATGAATTTCGTCCGGTTGGTTGACTTGCTGTCATAATGTGTGCGGCTACGGTTGGATGGCGTAATTTGCGGGTCGTCGGTCGGTCTGCGGGCGGCGTGGTGGGTCAAAAAGCTCGTGCGAGCTCGTATCCAACGTGCGCACTGGAGGATGCATGAGAACCCGAGCCATTCCTCGTTCATCGGTGGCAAAGGAACCGGTGGACAAAAGGGACGCCAATATTTTGGCTACCCGGGCAAGATCCAAACAGCCCCTCCCAACAGATTCAAATCCCTCGTTCACCGTGGAATTTTGCCATGTGTTGTTTTCATGGACTAGCAAGATGCCCGTGCATTGCACGAAACATCAAGATGCATTTTTTTACAAAACTCCTGTTGTGATTGACCCATGTAGGAGAAATCCCATTTTGTAAAAACTAATGATTGCTTGAGAATTTTATCGGATAAATGGTATCTCGAGAATATTATCGGACTCCATTTTTGTATACAAGGCCACAAACCCATATTACAGGTACCAAGGCAAAAATTAATGTCTTCTAACTCAATGTTGCAAGACACCTTGTTTCCTTGTTTGTCATGTAAATTAATGTGTATTCTTCTCTTTCATGCACATCAAGCCAATGCTCACACTCCTGCATGCATGCAAGGGATAATTAATGTCCTCCTTTGCTAGTAGTACTACGAGGCAAACACCATTAATATTGCATTGATTAGTGTTAGTGGCCTTGTATATCTGCAAATTGTAATTTTGATAGTGGCCTTGTATATAAAAATGGAGGAAGAAAGATGAGAGATAGGGTGAGGAGGAGTGGGTGTGGTGGTGACTGGTGGTCGGACTGGGCAGAGGCATGGGGATGGACGGTGCATTATTATGTCTAGGTTTGTATCTCTATAGCCCCTCTCACACACACCCAGTAGGTGGGGGCGTCCATGAAGAGAAGAGTTGCACGCACGGCGCACGTACTCCCGTCTCTTTCCCAACCACACCCGCGCGGGTACACGATGGAGCTCATTTCTATACAAAAAGGCAGCCCAGGTGGTAACTTGACACGTGTACTGGTTGTCCACTAGATGGAGGGAGGATCGTCTACCACGGGTGAACAAAAAATTGCGACTTATGCGTTATGTTAAAAAAGAGGCAAACCATGTGGGGCCTACCTTAGAGGCAAGGCTCTATACACTGGAGTACTTTTGATGTGTCTCGTCAACTCGTAGAACGAGGAAAACCTTGCTTAGTATGTTGTCTCCCCCGCCCATGGGCGCGGTGGCTCACAGGATGAGGTGAAGCTTGCTTACTACGCCTTACGCCCGCTCCCTCGCCCACGCGCGCAGTGGATCATAGGACGAGGAGAAATTTTTACTACTCCCTCCGTCTAGGTGCGTAAGTCACCTTACGAAAACCAAATAATCCCAAAACACTTAGGCACCATACATTAACTCCCTCCTCGTTTCTTGTTTTGTGGCATATCAACCAATAAGATATGTGGGCCGTGCATGCTTTCAATGACTTGAGACTACCAAACATAACATGCAGTGGTTAGTTCATTGGATGCAATGCTATTAATTATCAAAAAGACATTACGTTTTCTCGTTTTCCTCTCCGCCTTGGTCGTGATGCACAATGTAACATGACTTACACACCTAGACGGAGGAAGTAGTACTCCCTCCGTTTACTCCTCATCCCTACCTTGGTTAGAGAGATTATGATATTGTTTGGAATATATATGTCCTTTAGTAGTCCCTCCATTTACTTAGAGGTTGCTTGGATACGTTTTAGTCTCATGACTAAAAGTAGTGGGACTAAAACTTGCTAGCCTCACCCATGCTTGGATCCAAATACTAAGGAGACTAAAATCAAGTTAATGAGCATTTATTATCCTCCAAACCCTCCAATCCAGAACTCGCCTGTGTTAAAGGAGAGGAGTTAAATGAGGAGAGAGAGGACTAATCCACATTTTAGTAGGGGTACCCCTGACTAAAATTTTTTAGTCTCAAGACTAGTTTTAGCCCCTCTTTAGTCAGGGGTGCTTGGAACTTTAGCCTCTTAAAGGGACTATTTTTAGTCAGACTAAAATAAGTCCCTTGGATCCAAGCACCCTCTTATACAAGGCCACTATAAAAAAATATTTTGCATCTATACAAGGCCACAAATAGTAATCGAGACAAAAGTTACTACTCCCTCCTTTCTAGTTTATGGCTCAATTTCAAAATCTCTCCAACCAAGGTAGAAGGTGAGTGGTCGAATTGATTTCGTACTCCTAGTTTGCACAAGTATTAGTACGCTCGTTTTTCTCAAGAAATTATGTTTACCTAGGCATTAATTAGAACGAATGCATGAATGACCACTAAATTTCCATGAACTTCTACATGCATTGGTGAGTTTTCTCTTGACACTGCTTGCATCGGGTGATCTAACGCACCTCGAAATCCAACATGTGATGGTACTACTACTAGTAGTAGAATTGAGACTTATAAAACAGAAAAACGAATGTTTTGTAGATGATCCCTATAAACCCTAGTGGGTACGTACTCCGTAAAATCAGATTTTGCCAAAACTAAATCGCTCAACCTTTATTTGCTTGTTTCCCTTCCTGCCTCCTTGCCTCGAACAGACTATGCCAAACTCCCCTGCGTTCCGCACGGAAAAAGACCCGCCCTCGCCTTTTTTTAGTCTGGGTTCGTATCGATGGATAACGCGAAGCAGCAAAAAACCAAGTTGTGTCTTGCACTGCTCCGTCGACGCTCGCTTTCATGAATTCTATACTTCCTGTCACCGACATGTGGGACATATAGCAACTAGGTCAACGTGTCAAGCACCAAATAACAGTGCAGAACAGCAGGGGGACGCACCCCTAGTCGTACCGCCCCAGTAGTAGTAGTAATGAGCAATGAGACATCAAATCACAATGTTGCACCTTCCCAGACGGACGAAGCAACCATTATTTCACACTTCGGTATGCCATCATCTCAAACCACGTAGTATTGCTTCTGCCTCAAGAGGGACACGGACATCTCCTTGGTACATCATGACACATGGGACCACATGACAGGCCATGCTCCCCCGCCGATCGCTCGGTAAAATCACCTCATTTTTACTACTATACTTCCTCTGTATGGGTTTACATGGCATGCACGTCATTCTAGGTTGAGAATTTAACTGGCTATATATGTGATGAACAATATATGTTTAGAAACTACATCCGCTTAATAATCCAATGATATACTTTTTGTGACATAGTAACTCGGATTTAGTTAGTCAAATGGATGACCTAGAACTACATGCACGCCCTATAAACCGAGACGTCTAAAAAAACAAGACGGAGAGGGTAGTCAGTACGTATCTTTTTAGATCAATATAGTCAGGATTCACCAAGGAGCAAAACCAAGTGGCAGGCTACACCTGTCGTGTTGGCGTAGCCACTGAAGCAGGGTCAGTCCACACACGAGATGGCGACACACTTAACATGACCCCTTTGGCCGACATGTGGCTCATCCACCGTCTTGTTCCACGTGCGATGCACCAAATTACAGTTCGGAGCAGCGGTTGGAATTGGAGGCACCCCGGTCGTAGCGCCGCAGTAGTAGAAAATGAGCAATGAGGGGTCAAATCACAAAGCCCCACCTTTCCCGCATTAAGCTGGACGGACGAAGCAACCATCATTTCACTCTAGGGCGCTAGAGCATAAAGAAAAGAGAAAACCAAGTATGCGTGCGGCATCTACCTAGGGCACCCTACAGTAGCGGTCTCCACTATAGATCATTTTTTTAAAGCGCCTCCACTACAAATCGGCTTCTCCCTCGTCCTCTTGAAGAAAACCGATGATGTGTGTGGCGGTAGGGTTTATAGGAGTACTACTAGGGCGTGCGGGGCCACGTCGTAGTAAATGATAGAGGGATTGAGTTCGAGTCGACGCCTTAAATATGTGTGGGCCGCTTGGTTTTAGGGGAACGAGGCAACATTTTGGGTTCGGGAACCAGTAGAGATACAGTACATACAAAAAATTGTGGACGTAGGTTCGACAGAAAGGCAATTATGCATGGGCCCTGCATTTTATATACCCGGGGCCGCGTGAAATTTGCTACTCTACTCAAAACTAGCAAGGTACGCATGCATTGAACGCATGAGATTTCGAAACCAAATTATGAATAAATACACACTATAGCATGTAAAGCTTTGAGTCATATATGCATGATGTAGATGTTCGTTTAGTTCTTATAGTTCATCTCATTCAAAATCAAGTAGTTTTATAAAAATGTTAAGATTCATGGGGTTGTTCATTGTAAATCATAAAGTAAAAAACAAATAATGGCAATTCATTTAGAAAAAAATCAATTATGATACAGAAGATTCTAGAACAAAGGATAAGTGCTTATGTTTTGAGGTTTGTGCATTATGCTTAAGTTCAACCATGGAGTCTGCTAAATTGTACATGTGGCAGTTCTGGTGGAATGTTGATGATATTCAATGGCCAGGAGTGCTCGGATTTGCCATCTCTGCAATGTCGGATTAGCTTCATCCAGCGACCATCTTTCAAGTTATTCGCACACTATATAGTTCTTGTGCCATAGTTGCAGGTCTTGGAAAAAAGCTACTAGTGGGTTGTACTAGCTAATTAGGAATAGAAGATGTATACATGGAAGTTGTAGGGAAAGAGATGACATGGAGTATCTCAATTCCTATGAGTAGGGATTGGAAAAGAGATGTCATTTGGTTGACATCATAGGAACTTTTCTACTGAATCTAGAGATGACATGTATCTCTATTCCTATGAGGAGGGATTAGAAAAGAGATGTAATTTGGTTCATAACATATGAACTTTTCTATTGAATATACGCCAATGTTTATTTTCCTTTGAAATTATGGGAGTATAGGAATCCATTCATATGAACCAAGTGGCTCTAAAGCTACAGAAATGATATCATGTTTATTTCCTTTAAAATGTGGAGTATATGAATCTATTACTATGAACCAATTGGCTCTAAAGGAAAAAATCCTATAAAAATCATATCATATAGAGTTCCTATGATATTCCTCCACACCAAAGGATGGTTGAAATTCCTGCATGTGATACGATGGTATTTCTTTGTAGACTCCTCCCCCATCTTTATAGTTACCTCTCGAAGATGAATGAAATGATATATACAGGGTATTCTACATGTGCAATTTGGTACACAAAAACTTGGTAAAAGTTTGCGAGGTTCGAATTTTCAATAAAGCTATATGCGCTGCATTTTTGGAATGGAGGGAGCATACGACAGTTGCTAACACTCACGTGGAAGATTTGTGTGTAGGAGGAGTGGTTGTTCTGTTAAATGACATGGCAAAACTGACACTGTCGGATGCCGATCTAACGGTTCTTACGGCGTTCATCAGGAAAAGGCTTGTGGCGAACGTTTGTCAGATAATGATTTACGGACACATGCATTGCATTGATATGTGCATGTTGGCGTTCTAGGAACGGGGGTCCCCAGACTTGCCTGCCTGCGGCCCACGGCGTGGTGAAGCAGTAGGCCGTACGGCCCATCTTCACCAACAAGGCACCCAAGACCCTCGCGAGGCGGACGACGCGAGACCTCCTCTGGAGTGGCCTAGCTAGGCAGGCTCACGAGGAGCAGAGATATCAAGGCCAGGCGAACCTCACGAGGCTCTCGTGACGTGAACCATGACAATCGACACCCGGCGGGCGCCAGCAGGCCCAGCGTCCTTGTTTCACCTTTGGTGCAAAGGTGGCAAGCGCAGACGCAGGGTACCGAGGCCTCAGGCAAAGGTTGCCATTTCGGTGCAACGAGACCAAGACCAGGCGGACGGCAAGGCGGAGGTCATCGTGGAGCCCAAGACGGTGTCACCCCTGAGACTTTCGCAGGCGAAGACCCCTTTTGTCAGGATAGCTTGTACTAGCTGTCCCCCTTCAAATTAGCCCGCCATTGTTGGCTCCCTTCCTGCTCAATATTTGGGAACAGGACCAGGGCCTCTATAAATAGGACTAGCCACCACAGTAGAGGAAAGAGGATCAGACCCAGATATACACACAAGTCCATACACACAAGAACACCTCAACCTCAGGAGGTTGTTCTTCCCCTTGTACTGTTCATCATCAGCCCAAGAGGCAATCCACCACCACCACACTGGTAGGGTATTACACCACAATGGTGGCCCGAACCAGTATAACCCCCATGTCTTTCTGTGTTGCGAGTTCGTCGAGTTCATCCGCGAGATCTTAGCGAGCTAGAGTGTAGATCGGTAGGAGGGAAAGACTTCGCACGCACCCCAGTGTTCAAACCTTAAGGGTCAGCCGGAACCCCACATATGACATTTGGCGCGCCAGGTAGGGGTGCGCCGGAGCTTCTTCTCCGCCAATCAGCTCTCCGACGTTCACCGGCTATGATGTCTGGCGACCCAAGGGCCGAATCCGACCACTGGGCAGCCTGGCCGGCCCGGATGGCGCCGCCTGCCCATGAAGGTCTTGACCCCACACCCCAAGCGGCGCAAACGCCACCAAGCTCCACCAGGCGTGGGCAGCGTGGCTAGGCATCATCCACCCTCACCCCGCGACAATTACGAGCGGAGGCGAGAGCAGCGAGTCACGCTGCAGCAACAGCGTCGCAGTCACGGCGAGAGCAAGCGAACATGTGGGCGGCACTCACAGTGGCAAGGGAGCTGCTCCGATGCAGGCTGATGGAGAGTGTCCGGGACACGCTGCTTGAGCGTGTAGCTGAGCTGCTGGACGCAGCGGCGTCGGGAGCGCTACCCTTCTGCTATCGACTCCCCCAGGGCACTGCAAGGTCGCGGGGCGAGCCTCACCACATCTGCGCGCCATCGACTACGTCCGGGGGCTTCGTTAACATCAGCACGGCCGGCGGCGTAGAGGGCTCCACCCCCCCATGCCACCCTCGACAAGCACGAGCGCAAGCGGCACCCCCATGATCCCGGCCGGATGCCATATTATCATCCCAGGACGCCATCATGGGCGGAGCAACATGGAGCGTGGGGCACCACGGCGAGGTGTTTGGGGTGACGGCCCCGGAAGCCTACATGCTCCGCATGATGGACCAAGGGTACGCACCAGAGGACGACATCGGCTCATTCGTTGGAGAAGATTGGGGAGATGGGCTGCTAGGAGTCGAAGCCTTCCAAGAGCCAGTGGAGAACCACAATGATCGCGCCAGCGACAGCAACTACAGGGTACCGCTAACCTCTCAGGAACAGGCTTATGCTAACCATGGGCTGCAGATGAATCAGGTTGCAGCATCAATCAGCGACCCTGGCACGACGGCACCCGTTTGAACAAGGGAGACACGCTAGGGGCCGCCGGGAGGGAGCCAGGAGCAAGGCCCCTCCCCAAGGCACGCGAAACCAGGGGACACCCGGAGGTAGGCCCTCTGCCGAGGTGGCTTCAACGACCCTTCCCCCGGCAGAGGACCCGTGGTCCTGAGGGAACCGCTGGCGTCCTCTTTCCCTCCTCTGTGGCATCCTAGTCTCCGGTAGGCTCAAAGGAGGTCATGGGTGGCGCAAGGCGGGGCCCTCGTCTGGCGATATGAAGCAAGGCCAGTACGTGTGAAGAAGGCCCGGTGCCTATGAAGCTCACCGCCCGTGACGCTCTCACGTAATAATGAGTTGGGGTTGTAGATGCCCCAGAGTCTCAGGAGCTCCGGCCTCAGCCCTGGGGCTCCCTCCCATGCCTAGTGGACATCACTTAGCTCCGCGCTGGTGAGAAGACTTGAAGACCCGAAGACTAGACTAGGTGCCGGAAGCGGCCTTTTGCTTTGGATCTTTCTTTCTGTGGCTTTGCTTTCTGATTCTGGACTTAAGTTGAAGCTGAATTTTTATCGATGCGCGCGGGGGTGCCTTTTCTCGTTCGAGCCGTTTCTCGCCTTCTGGATCTTGTTTGGTTTGGGACTCACGTCCATCGCCTTTCCCTCGTAAAGCTCCTCGCGAGCCGGACCGCGCGAAGCACGCGCTAGCACTACGCCTGTTGCTCACCCCTTGTGGGGCCCCCTCAAACGGGGCGGTAAGCTCCACAGGATTCTCAGGAACTCGTCACCTCAAGACCCAGCCCTAAGTTGGCGCTGACTAAGGTAAACCACATCGGGAAACACACCCCCAGCTTCATGAGGTCACGAGGACACATACCCACATCACATAGGAAAGTAAAAACTGTGATTTGCTTACACCAGGGGCTCCCCCTCTCACAATGCTCTTACAAGTTTTCCAAGGGTCGCGCCTGAGTTTTGCGTGTAGAATAAAACAAGAGGAGAATGTGGGATCAGCCAGAGATATCGGTCGCTGCATCGTCCATGGACGCGTCGCTCGCATCGTCATCATCTTCGTCGGAATCGTCGCCGCCGTCGGCGATGCCCCCGTTGCCGTCGTCGACCACGTCACCTTCGTCTGCGATGACCACCACCGCATTGTTCTCCCAGGTGAAGGCCCTGACCAACGCATCGACATGATCCTCTACCCAATGCGCCAGGTCGCCCCGGACGGCCATGGGTACAGGGGCAATGGAGGCATCGAAGTCAAAGTTGGGGTCGGCGTTCAGAAGGTGGCTGAAGACACGGGAGAAGGCGCGCTGAAGTAGGCCACGACCCCTCTCCTCAACAAGCTGCCAAGCTCTAGCAGATTGAGCCTCCAGGCGCGTTACCACCTCGGTGAAGAAGGTCAGGTGGCTGGCGTAGTCACTTGAGTGAGGGGTCGGGGCGTTCTCGTCGCAGATATAACCCAGGGCAGTGTTGGCCCTGTTCCGTAGGTCTTGAAGCATAGGAGAATGCTCGCGCTCTAGCGTTCAGCGTTGAAGCACTTCCTCCCTGTTTGGCCGAGCGACGGCCTCGGCGTCGTCAATTGGTCTCCGGAGGGAAACCAGCTCGGCGCGGGCGGAGGCCAATTCCTCCTGCGCTATAAGCAGGGCGGTTGTTGTGGCCTCCGCACGCCTCTCGGCCTCGTCCAACCTGGGCCTGAGGGTGGCGGCCCTACCCGCACCCTCCTAACCGACGATCTTTAGCTTCAAGTCGTACCAGCCCTCCAGATCTGCGCGAACCTTGGCCACCCGGCGATTGATCTCCTCCTTGACTCTGGCCTCACGGGCCCCGACGACATCTTCAACTTGGGCGACTTGACGCTCCCTCGTCTCCAGTCGCTCGAGCTCGAGGCTGCGCTCCATGGCTTCCAGGGCCAGTGTCTCCTTGCGCTGCCGGACCTCCTCTTCCTCCGCAGGCGTCCCCTCATCAACGCAAGGGAGGCCCCGCGCGCCTCGACCTGCTGCTCAAGGGACACGCTCCAGGCCTGGAGCTCCCACACATGCTCCTCCGCAGCCTCGCGGCGGCGATCGCCCTCGTGAGCTTCTTCCAATGTTCGCGAGCGGGCCTCATTGGCGATCTTGAGGGACGCCTCAGCCTTCGCTTTCTCGAGGTCGCGATGATAATATCCAAGGTTGATGGCCACTCGCAGCTTGCGCCACTCCTCCACCAACCGAAGACCTTCAGCCTCAAGACGCGAGTCGACACCATCAAGCTCTTCACCAAGGCGGTTCATCGCGCCCATCGCCTCCTGGAAGAGCTCGTGGTGGACCATGCTGTGGCCGTGCTCGAGCTTGAACGCTCGGCCCACCTCGTCCTCCACCTCGGGGTCTGCGGGTGGAGCATCGAGTGGCGCACCACCTCCCGGTTGGGGGCTGGGGGCCGGCATGGCCCCAGGCGCCAGCTGACCCTCGCGAGGGGCCCGAACCGAACAAGGCCCGCTGCTTGAAAAAGACTCTAGGATCGAGGCTAGCCAACTAACAACCATGACCAAGGGAGGAGCCATTGGCACGCCTGTTGCGCTCCGAGCAAGGCCGCGAAGAAAGGACGGCGAAGGCGCAAGCTCGGGTGCCTTGATGACGGACCAACTCCCGTGGCTGACCCCGCGCCGTGGGCAGCATCCGAGTTGTAGCGCTGGAGCTTGGCGAGTGCGATGGGACGAGAAGGAGCTGCTTCTCTAGAGATTTCACGGCCTTAGCAGAAGGGGACCTGGGGGGACAATTGTCAGGAAAGGAAGGCATCACATAGAAGATCACCAAGATGAGGTACTTACTCGTCGATAGCGATGTACTTCCGTCGCTTCAACGGCCCGAAGATGTTGCTACTCCTCAAAGTCCACACAAAGGCGACCGAAGCGCTGGACGTGACGATCGGCGCACGGCGGAGCCGAAGAAGAACCAAGAGGGATAGCCTTAGGGGAGCCCAGCTGTGGCGAACGGCCCGACTCTTTCTCGTTGCGACCTCCCGAGGCCCCTGGAGCCTCGGCCTCGGGAGCCGCATGCCGCATCTCATCAGCGACCGACGCCTCGGGAGGGGCGTCGCGAGCTCCCTAGGACGACGACCCCAGATCACCGCTCGACATGTGCTCCTCAACATCTGAGCAGTCGGCCACCATCGCCGCTCGCTCCCCCGCACCATCACCTGGGGCGAGCTCGGCACCGGCGGCAAAGAATGGGACCACGATGACGGGATTCTCGCGGGGCCCCACCAAGCCAATTGGGCGCAGCCCCCACTCATTGAAGGAAGGCATCTTCGCGGCAAAGGTGACCTTGTTCTCACAGCGGTACAACATGCAGCTTTTCCTTGGCATCTCGTCCGGCAGAGGGACACCAGATAGGACCGTGAGCACTGTTTGCCGCGCAGTGAGAGGAAGCCCCTCCTCCTGAAACCTCATGTTGTCCTGCCCGCTGAAGCGGAGCAACTCGACGCCTGATGAAGTCCCTCACCACCATGGGCGCAGTCACACCAAGGTCCTTCAACCACCGCAGCCTGGCCTAGACGGGGGCAAGACAGGGGATCGCGAGCCTCTGGTAACCCCAGCCGGAGTTTGGAATGGCAGGCCCCACTGGAGCTTGGAGCAGAGGGTTGAGCACGCCGGCATAAACAAATACCCATCGCGTGCAGAACTCACTCGCGGATGAAGGGAGCTCGAAGTCGATCCCCATGCCTGCTGTCGTAGCCACGGCCTGGAAGCCCACACACCCTGAGCTCTGCCGGGCACCGGTGAGATGCAGCGAGAAGAAGTGGCGGAGGAGTGCCACAGAGGGGGTGATGCCCACCATGGCCTCACACACGAAAGCAAAGACGGGGAGAAGGTTCACAGATTGAGGGTCGAGACGGAGCATGTGGATCTATTAGTGCTCGAGCACCACGTTGAAGAAGGCGGAGAAGGGAGGAAGTAGGCCAGCCCAGAGGGTGTCAATGAAGATCGGAACCTTGGTTACTGCCCGATCCATGCTGGAGTGACACGCAGGCCAGGCCGGCGTCTCTCCCCACTCGTTGAAGCTGGAGGTGAGCATGGGGCGCACCTTGCCCATGGCCTCGTCGTTGAGCACCCGCGGCCGGCCGAGCACCGGTTCGAAGGATGGAGGCGCAGTTGGCGAGGATAGAGGTTTCTTCCCCTTTTGGGCTTTCTTCGGCGCCATGGCGGTGAAACGGGCAGAGCGCTGGTCGGATTGGGAAGGCGGAGCAGGGCGTTGAGGAAGCAGGGAGATTGGGAGAACCAGGCGTGGCGAAGGAAAAATAACTGTGTAGGCCAGGCGGATTCAAAGGCAGCGTGGGGAAGTGGAGACGCCCATGTCCAATCAACCGCCACGCGTCAACCTAGGCCGCAGGCTTTTGGGGGCCCGCGGTGCTCCGAACTTGACCCTTGGCTTCACCACGAAGCCAAGCCCGAGGGCACCTTGGGCCCGGGGCTACTATCAGCGTTCCGGGAACGGGGGTCCCCAGACTTGCCTGCCTGCGGCCCGCGGCATGGCCAAGCAGCAGGCCGTACGGGCCATCTTCACTAACAAGGCACCAAAGACCCTCGCGAGGGGCCAAGCCTCGCGAGGCGGACGACGCGAGACCTCCTCTAGAGTGGCCTAGCTAGGCAGGCTCACGAGGAGCGGAGATATCAAGGCGAGGCGAACCTCATGAGGCTCTCGTGATGTGAGCCATGACGATCGACATCCGGCAGGCGCCAGGCGGGCGCCAGCGCGCGCAGCGTCCTTGTTTCCCCTTTGGTGCAAAGGAGGCAAGCGCAGCCACAGGGTACCGAGGCCTCAAGCAAAGGTTGTGCAACGAGACCAAGACCAGGTGGACAGCAAGGTGGAGATCATCGTGGAGCCCAAGACGGCATCACCCCTGAGCCTTTCGCAGGCGAAGACCCCTTTTGTCAGGATAGCTTGTACTAGTTGTCCCCCTTCAAATTAGTCCGCCATTGTTGGCTCCCTTCCCACCTAATATTTGGGAAGAGGACTAGGGCCTCTATAAATAGGAGTAGCGACCAGAGTAGAGGAAAGAGGATCAGACCCAGATATACACACAAGTCCATACGCACAAGAACACCTCAACCTTAGGAGGCTGTTCTTCCCCTTGTACTGTTCATCATCAGCCCAAGAGGCAATCCACCACCACCACACTGGAGTAGGGTATTACACCACAATCGTGGCCCGAACCAGTATAAACCCCTTGTCTTTCTGTGTTGCGAGTTCGTCGAGTTCTTCCACAAGATGTTAGCGAGCTAGAGCGTAGATCGGTTGGAGGGAAAGACTTCGCGTGCACCCTAGTGTTCGAACCTTAAGGGTCTGCCGGAACCCCACATCCGATAGTGCCCCCCTCTCTCTCACGCACAAGGACCCTCTCGAGTCCTCTCGCACCCACCGTCTATCTGCAGGTAGATGTCACACACATATGTGCTCTTCACACCCTACCCTCAGAACTTCTAAAAAACAAAAGACGTCGCACACATTTTATTTTAGCTCACACGTCACACACTTATACTATTACTCTTGTCGTGAACGTTCTTTGGGCATAGTATATTGTACTCTCATAAAGAGAAGCGGTGCATGCACGCACTAGTTCTCTCACACCCACTCGCGGGTACACGTAGTAGCGCATTTTTTTGAAGCTGGTACAATAAAATCACTCCACTATATATATATATATAAGCAGGAGCCTTAGCGCTTGCTTTACTAGGGTTCCTCTCGTTCACTCTCTCATGCTCTCCAGATCTAAGCAAGACATAGGTGGCCACAGTCTCTCTCAGCTCATGGCTGGTCACAAATCCGACCGGACAACCTCGACCGGGGCAGGGATGTAGGTGCATCGTTCATGCCGTCGGCGGCGGCGAGGGAGGAGACCAATGGCTGCCCACGCGTCCCGATCGACGGCCGTGCCGTTCTCTCCAAGAGGGCGTAGGCTCCGGAGGGCCTCCGACCCCTTCTTCCTCCCTACGGTATTGTGGCCAAGATGCGGCCTCCCGACTCTGTCTTTGCCACATGCCGACGACCCTCAAGTATATATTCCTTTGAAACCTGCCTTGCTCTACTACCCCAGCTCCCCACTTGGCTTCGTGTGGATCTTTTTCTACTTCAGTCCGCTGTTCCAAAGCCACCTAGACTTTTACTATTATTAGAGGTAAAGCTAGTTCATACAGTCGACTCTAAGAGTTGGTTCAAATAGGGAAGAAAGTGGGAAAGCTATAGCATGAATCTAGGACTTGGTTCTAAGAGGAAACGGGGGAAAGTAGTAGATACTGGCTACCCAACCATTCTCTAGGTTGAAAAGATGAAGAAAGCATCATGGATGGTGAAGGGTGGGGGGAAGTGGACCTATCTCTTGGTTGAAAAAGGAAAGAAAGTGACGGGTGTTGGGGGACAATGCAAATGAGAATGAGGAGGTCTAGATTTCCTGTGCTCACATAGGAAAATGTCGCCGAGCAGATAAAAAATGGGACAAATGCAGACATGCTGCTTGAGTGTTTGCCGCTCTCGGCAACCACATCTGCTTCACCACTTAAATCTCACACCGCTAACATTGCTTCATCCCAGTGGAACTGCACAAATTTGATTGCACATTTACTGACCACGTGCTACTCTCATGACAGTAATACTAATGCTATTGTTCTGCATGTTAATCTAGTGGCAGTGTTGATGTGATGTGATGCTACTTATGTAAGGACACTTTCATACTGTCAATCTAGTGGCAATTATAACACAATAGATGCTGCTGTTAATCATACGCCACTGCAAATATCTGTCACTGTTTAAATAACCGTATTTCATATTTGCGCAAACAAGGATGTCTGTCTCCATATCGTTTCGGGATGTCTGTCTCCGTATCGTTTCTATCCGCGCAATCAAAAGCACACACCTCCGTTTTATTAGAACTACGCAAAATGAGATGGCTATCCCTCGTTGTCGTCGTCTAACCACCCGTCTCCCAGGTATTCCTAGATTGGTAGTTACTAGGTAGAATGACCAACGCAATATAAAAGAAGTTGATTCATACGTTTTACTTCCTGATTGCAGTGCAGGGACGAGCTAAAACAACTGCATCCTAGTCTGGAATGCACTTTCTACCAGTTCATCCATGGACCAAGGACTAGCTGGCATGGCTGCCCGGTGGTTTTTTGGACCGGTGCGCGGACAAGAGGCATTGTGGTCTGCTTATTTCTGCAAATAGCGGTGCTTAAATTTAGTAGAATGCACAAGAATTTCAGCTGGTCAGTACACTACATGGTTCAGTTCAACATTCCAGCTGAGAGCACAATTATAATTGGTTATTCTGGAATGAGAAAACCTAACCCTGGATGGTGGCAACAAGAAAAAACCAGAGTGAACTCCAGGAAATTTAAGCCTGCCGGGAGGCCCTTTGCTCAGAGAAGCCTTGCTTGTTTTTTCCTAATTTGTAAACCTTCTCACAACTTTGTCTTTTGCCATGAACTAGTGTATGTTTGTTATGTTCTATGAATCATTGAGATGTATAAAATTGCTTAACTTATGAAGTTTTTTACGAAGCTGAGTTTAATGTGAGTGTTCCACATGAACGCTGGACTAGCGTGTGAACGTTTGGAATTTACATTGTGGCCTCAGTTAACTTCATGAACCACTATAACAAGATACATGGTTGCTTATATGTCAGACAGCAGATTGTTGATTGTTAGCTGGTCGATAGCCTAGTGTTGAAGCGAGCTGAGCCAATGTGCCGTGTTTTGCACAACTGCTTACAAGTGGGGTAGCACCAACAGTGTTTACAAGTACTTATGTATACGTCGGCGCATAGTTCTCAAACGAGTACTCTATTTCATCAAAATACACACTGCTCGTATGATAAAACTAGTCAGAACGCATCTGTTTCGGCAACAATTACGATGATTCACGGGAACACAAAAGTAGCAGCTGTTCCCATAGACGGATTCAAACAGTGTACTAGCCCAGAGGGCTCGATAACAGGCAAGGTTCGGATAATTAGACAGAATCCAAACTACTATTAAACACTATCTGGGGCAAGTATTTCATGCCTCGATCTAATTTGGGCTGGACACAAGACGGACCTTGCCATGAACATCATCGAGGACGTCTGGCAACAGCTCAATCCTGTGAACCTTCACGAAGAAAACCTTGTGGCCTTGCCACTCATAAACTTGTTTGTGGAGGGATGCCACGTCATCTTCCTGCGTAAGCTTGACAAGAACAGTATGCCTCACAAATGAAGGAGTAGCTTTGAACTTCTTGTGCTTCAGTACACCCTGGACAACACGCCTGACAACAGTGAGGCTGGAATACAACTCTTCATTGGTATAAGCGCAAATGGCTTCTAGGATCCAACAACCTAAAAACTCTGTTTTCCCAGTGCGTATATTCAGGCCATCTGCCTCATAGTGAGTGACATGTACAACCACACAATCCTTGTCTACATCAAGGCTCTAATTGAAACAAAAACAAATTCTGAATTACTTTCCAGTATAAGAAACACAAGTTATTTAAACCACTATGTATAGTATGGCATCGAAGCTAATACATTTTTGCATTATTCATCAGCACATACTTAGATGAAAAACCACAATCAAGATCGGCAAAGAAGAAAATCACCTTGGGCAGCTCAGTGGGGGGGAGACATCCTCGAAGGGAGAAAACTGCTCCTGCAGTGCCATGGGGGCTGTAACCTCAAACGGGGCATTGACCATCTCAGTAGTGGCCGTGAGCATATCTGGGGTCGGCTTGGTGGCTGCCTCCATCTTCTTGGAGCTCTTTGTGTCGTGGGGATCAGCCTCCTGCGCCTGCTCCAATATCGATAGATCTTTGCATGGTTCTCCTTGGTCCATCATGAAACTGACGAGTACTAGGAGACCACTGAAAGGAAAACACAATCGCAATGACAATGAAAAAAAAGAGAGTGGGGATCGGTTACTGCTTTGCAAAATTTCTTTTTTTTTCTCTGAACGAAAATATACCAACATCACGGATCCGCTTACCTTCCCTTTGTTGGGAGAGAAGAACAGTGGCAGATGCGAGTGTTGCCTTTCTTAAAGATGGTGAGGGAGAAGGGGATTCAGCGAAGAGTGAAATGATGGTTGCTTCGTCCGTCAAACTTAGACCGCGGGGAGGTGGGGTTTTGTGATACGACGGCTCGTTATTGCCGCGCTACGACCGGGGTGACTCTCCGCCTACATACTGCCTTCTAATTTGGTGGATGGCATTTGGTCCGGCGCGCTGCATGGCCCGCATGTCGGTGAACAAAAGTATAACAGCATTCAGTAGAGGGAGACATTTGATGACCTAGGAGGAGCCAGAAGCGGTATTGTATCCACTGTACTAGTAGTAATTATTTTTCTGGGTAACTATAGAGTGTCTCCACTGTACTTGTAGTAATTGTTTCTTTGGGCCTAAGAAAAAACAGCCCATCCACCCTAGTAAATATTAAAATCAATTCAAAAGTCCATATATTTACTGAATGAGAGGCGCTACACACACCCAGCACACCGCCCCCCAAAAAACCTGGGTGTTCTTCCTCCTCACACCCACCCACCTCACGTCAGCTCGCTCCACTCGTACCCCCAAATTCCTCACCGCACTCCTACAGAAAACCCCAGCTCCCCTTCTTCCTCACTACTACAGAAAAACCCAAGCTCCCCTTCTTCTTCACTTGCACTACAACTAGGCTCGTCATTCGTTGCTCTGCTCAAATCCGTGAGCGTGACGCGATGCCCTCGAGGAAAATGGATTCGGCTGATCCCAGTGCCAAGAAGATGAGGCTCCCGCCAGTGGCGACACCTGTTGTAGATCCCGCACCCGGCAGCGCGGGGAGAAGTGGCGACCCCACCCCCACCGGATCCCAGGAACCCGTAGAATCTCAGGTGGACCGCATCAGCGATCTCCCGAATGCTGTCGTTGGGGAGATCATCTCGCTTCTTCCCACCAAGGATTGCTGCCGCACCCAAGTCCTCTCAATTCGGTGGCGCCCTCTATGGTGCGCCGTGCCCCTTAATCTCGACTATCGTCAGCTATCTCTCTTCAATGATTTTGAAATACCCAGAGCTCTTGTTTAGCTGTTGCTCTTTCAACACTCCTTTTTTAGACCTTAACTGTTTTCAATCTTCATGTCTCTTTAGGCAACATGATGGGGTAAGAAAGTTATAACCAATCAGTGGATTCGTAAGCACCGGGATTTTCTAACTTCTCATGAGATTCGATTGAAGACAATAACACTAGAACGATATGTAGCCAACTATGCAAACACTAGATTTGTCACATTCTTCCTGCTGAATGCGAGGTTACTATTGTCCATCATGCGTAAGTTTATCAGCAGCATGGTTTTGAAGGATGGGTATGTGGAAGAGCAAAAAAAGGAGTTTTAGGTGGGAAAAAGAGCTTCTGAATGTGTCGGGCTTCTATTTACAACATATTGTGGTCATAATCCAGTAAATTTTACGACCCAGGATGTTCATTCTATGGACCTGACCGATCCATTTGACTATGACTTCCAAAAACAGTGCTGGAGTTAGATGTTGTTTCCCTTTTCAACTTGGGTTTCTTTTTAAACCTGATGAACAATTAACCCTCATGCTTTTGTACAGTTTGTAAGCTGGAGTTAGATGTTCTTGCCCTTTTCAACTCGGCTGTGACTGTCATATTTTCTTTGAAGCAAGGCAAATGGCTTGCCAGTCGTTTAACTGAGAGTGAAATATTGTAACAACTAACAAATCCGAACCAACGGAAATAACATCACTCTCGCCGGCTGCTTGAGCTCACTGTGCATTACAGAAGTCAAGTGATTAGCCCCCACCAGCACCCACAAACTTATTTCCAACTAGCACATCAAATGGGCTGTAAATTTTCATAGGAAGGGCTGCATGACCGTGACAGATTTGGATTCTGACATTTGGGACCCGCGAGGAAATAGCCTATCCAAGGTGGTGTCGACTTACTAGCCAGTCAACAAACAATTCTGCCTACCAACCGTAGGATTGACATCCAAGATCTGTCGTGTATCTTCTATCTCTTGTCTTCTTCTTCCTCCAGCCATCGAAACCAAACCACCCCGTCGGCTCCACCTGCTCCCGCCTCACATGGCTGACTACGCCTCCGCCGCCCTACCATACGTACCCTCCAACGTTGGCCAGTCCCTCCCTCTATTCCCCCACACGTCCTGTTATTCTCCGGCGACGTCAGCCCCAACACGCACCCGCACCCGAACCAGTCAACCCTCGTACTCCCCTCCGCCTGTGACTGGACCAGCGCATCTTCCACGGCTCCTGTTCGTTCCGTCTGAGGCCTTGCCGTCGTCCTCTGCCTTGCGGCCTTGGTTCGCTCGCCATGAGCGGTGTGCCGCCCTCTTGCATTGTCAACGCCGTCAACAACCGAGAGGAACAAGGAGATGATTGTACGTGGAGAGGATGACAGTAGGGACCCACCAGCATCATGGCAGTACGCAAGCAAGTGCCTCTATATTACAAGCCCAAAAATATGGTTCCTCCTGATGGTTGGACATCTGGGGCTCACGCCATTGTCAACGTAATCAATAAACGAGAGAACTACACTACGAGCGGCTGACACCAGGGACCCAGCAGGTCGCACAATTTTTTTTGAGGAACAAGCAGTTGTTATTTATACTAGTTTTAGCGACGGATCGGGGTAACAACGGCGCAATGGGGCTGTCCAACGACCATAGTGCTTCTTCATCCTCTGGTCTTCTTGCTCCAGCCGCCCAAAGCAGCGACGGTCATGCCGTCTGCTCCTGCCTCCCGTGGCCGTCTGTGCTGCCGCGGAGACCTCACCGCCCCCATACTACTCCCACCGCTAGCCAGGCCATCCCTCCACACACCCACACCCCCTGTTATTCTGCGGTGATGGCAGCCTAGCACCGCAGCCGAACCAGTGAACCCTCATACTCCTATCCGCGTGGGCATCCACTGCCCTGTCTTCCCCGGCTCGCGTCGTCCCATTCCTAGGCCTTGCCGTCGTCCACTGCCTTGGTGCTCTCGGCACGGCGTGGTTAATGTGGTCAACGACCGACTTCCATCAGAAGAGTACTGTACGTGGAGAGGCTGACAGCTGGGTCCACGGCCACAACCCAGTTTTTTTGTGATTTGCAAAGCAAGTCGCTTTGTCAGGCATGTTGGGCTGCAGATATTTCAAGATGAGGAGAGCTTCATTCGGCTAGCCGAGAAAATGGCCTATTAGTAATGAGAAATGGGCTGTACATTTTTAAAACACATCAAACTGGCAATTAGTTTCAAATTTCTTTTTTTCATTTCGAGATTTTAAATTGCATTGATTTTTATGCGTGGACAATTTGTTGGATTCTATATTAATATACATTTATTTTTAAAATTAGTTTGAATGTGACTCGAAATTTCGGGATTAAAAACAGTTCGGACCGCACCGAAATATGCAAAATTTCGTATAATTTTTTAACCGTGGCCACAATATGGGTTGTAATGCTAACAAAAAGAATATGGGCTCGAAAACCTTAAGAATTAGCAAATGGGCTGTAAATTACTAGAAATAATGGCAGATGGGTTGTATGTTGTTTTCCACAGATTTGAGGCTTTCCTAAAAAAGGTTGACGCACAAGCAGTGACTGTTGGATTTCCATCCAACGGCCGTCGTGCTTCTTCAATGTCTACTCTTCCTGCTCCAGCCGCTCAAACAAGCGCCGGCGTGGCTGCCTTCTCTCTCCTCCCCGCGGCCGACTGTGTTGCCGCGCAGGCCTCACCGCCCCATCGTACTCTCATCGCTGGCCTAGCCATCCCTCTACTCACCCACACCTGCTGTTATTCTCCGGCGATGGTAGACGAACCAGTGAACCCCCGTATAGTCGTACCCCCCTCCGCGTGGGAAACAACTGCCAAGTCTTCCCTGCCTCCGGTCGTTCCCTTCCTAGGACTCGCCATCGTCCACCACCCTGGTGTTCTCGGCGCGGCCTGGTCAACATGGTCAACAACCGACATGCATCTGAAGTGGACTGTACATGGAGAGGCTGACAGCTAGGTCCACGGCGGCATGCAAGGAAATGCCTCCTTATTACACGCAAAATAATGATTCCTCCACCTGACATCTGATACCCACCGAAAGGTCCTCTGTATTTCACGAAAAAAACGTTACCGCCGCTGTCAGCTTGGACCCACCAGCTATATCTTCGCACGCAAGGAAGTGCCTCCTTATTACGCACAAAAAAATGAATACTCCCCCTGCTAGCTTTGACCCAGTATAGTGGTAGGCTGACTTGTGGGCCTACTAAGTTGACGGGGACGGAGGGCTTTGTCAACTTTGTCAATATGCATGATTCAAGCTCCACTGACCATACGATGTCCATCCAACGGCCGTAGTGCTTCATCAACCTCTGGTCTTCTTGCTCGAGCCGCCCAAACCAGCACTGGTCGTGCCTTGTGCTCCTGCCTCCCATGGCCGGCTGCGATGCGGCGGAGGCCTCACCGCCCCTACTACTCCCACCGTTGGCCAGGCCATCCCTCTACTCACCCACACCCCCTGTTATTATGCGGCGACGGCAGCCTCACACTGCAGCGAACCAGTGAACCCTCATACTCCTCTACGCGTGGGCATCCATTGTCGCGTCTTCCCTGGCTCCGCGTCGTCCCCTTCCTAGGCCTCGCCGTAGTCCACCACCCTGGTGCTCTCGGCGCGGCATGGTCAACGTGCTCAAGGAAAGGCTTCCATCAGACGTGGACTATACGTGGAGAGGCTGACAGCTGGGTCCACGGCTGCAGCAAGGAAGTGCCTCCTTATTACGTGCAAAATAATTATTCCTCCACCTGACAGTGGGGACCCACCGGATGGGCCACCGTATTTCGTGAAAAAATGTTTCCCCCTGACTGCTGGGACCCACCAGCTACATCTTCGCATGCAAGGAAGTGCGCCCGAGCAAAAAAAACGATTCGCCCCCTAACTGCTGGGACCCACCAGCTACATCTTCGCACGCAAGGAAGTGCCTGACAGTCGGGACCCACCTGGTCGTAGCGTACGTAGCGTTGTCACTCTGGTCGCGAACGTGTATGTACATACTGGTTGATGTAGAGGCGCGCATGTGTGGTAGTAGAGGCGTGCACGTAGCATGTACACGTACGTACAACGACCAGTGTGCAAGAAAGAAAATATGGCCACATACGTACATACTGGCAGGGTCTCGAACGCCTACTCGCGCATACATACAGCCAGGGCCCGTGTACATGGCTGGGTCGAAATGGAGAAATAGCGTCGTCATCGTGTTCATGGGGAGCCAACCGGCTGGGTCAGAACGGAATGCGTTGTCGTGTTCATCGGGAGTGCTTGGACGAAATAGCCGATGGAAACGAGGCTGGCGTACCACAGAACGGTGGAAATGGCCTTGTGTTCGACCGGCCACATTTGAAACGGGGTCCTGTTGATCGGGAGGGGTCTCGCATGTCGCAAAACGGAGGAAACAGGGGTGTGTTGGAGTGCTACGGTCAAAACGAGGGCCATGTTCATTGGGAGGGGTGTGGCGCACCACAAAACGGGACTCCACGGGATACTGCTCATCTCCAATGTTGACCCCTCCAGCCTCCACGGGCTACTGTTCATCCACCGTCGACGTCCTCCAGCCTCCACCTACGACTGTTCATCCACGGGCTCCTGTTCATCCAGCCTACGGCAGAGCTAGATCATGCTCGTCGTGATCGTGCGGCGCACCTGACATGGGCTCGAATCCGTCGAAGATCAAGTCTCCGCGGATGTCGGCAGTGTAGTTTAGGTTTCCGAACCTGACTTGATGGCCAAGGGCATAGCTCTCGATCTGCTCCAGATGGCCTAGCGAGTTGGCCCGCAGTGCGAAGCCGCCGAATACGAAGATCTGTCCGGGAAGGAAAACCTCACCCTGGACCGCTTCGTTACCGATGATCGAAGGAGCCATCAAGCCTTACAGTGACGGCACAGTGGAACTCTGAATGAAAGCACCAATGTCGGTGTCAAAACCGGCGGATCTCGGGTAGGGGGTCCCGAACTGTGCGTCTAAGGCGGATGGTAACAGGAGGCGGGGGACATGATGTTTACCCAGGTTCGGGCCCTCTCGATGGAGGTAATACCCTACTTCCTGCTTGATTGATCTTGATGATATGAGTATTACAAGAGTTGATCTACCACGAGATCGTAGAGGTTAAACCCTAGAAGCTAGCCTATGGTATGATTGTTTTTTGTCCTATGGACTAAACCCTCCGGTTTATATAGACAATGGAGGGGGCTAGGGTTACAAAGAGTCGGTTACAAGGAAGGAGATCTACATATCCGTATTTCCAAGCCTGCCTTCCACGCCAAGGAGAGTCCCATCCGGACACAGGACGAAGTCTTCAATCTTGTATCTTCATTGTCCAATAGTCCGGCCAAAGGATATAGTCCGGCTGTCCGGAGACCCCCTAATCTAGGACTCCCTCAATGACCATAAAAGATATTACTCATATAAATAGAACAACCAATATTCTCTGATTTAAACGAATAACCGTCTCGCATCAAACAAGATCTAGATATAATGTTCATGCTTAACGTTGGCACCAAATAACAATTATTCAGGTCTAATACTAATCCCGAAGGTAGGTGTAGAGGTAGAGTGCCGACGGCGATCACATCCACTTTGGAACCATTTCCTACGTGCATCATCACCTCATCCATAGCCAATCTTCATTTAATCCGTAGCCCCTGTTTCAAGTTGCAAATATGAGCAACAGAACCAGTATCAAATACCCGGCCGCTACTATTAAGGTACACATCAATAACACGTGTATCAAATATACCTTTTACTTTGCCATCCTTCTTATCCGCCAAATACTTGGGGCAGTTCCGCTTCCAGTGACCAGTCCCTTTGCAGTAGAAGCACTTAGTCTCAGGCTTAGGTCCAGACTTGGGTTTCTTCACTTGAGCAGCAACTTGCTTGCTATTCTTATTGAAGTTGCCCTTCTTCCCTTTGCCCTTCTTCTTGAAACTAGTGGTCTTGTTGACCATCAACACTTGATGCTCCTTCTTGATTTCTACCTCTGCAGCCTTTAGCATTGCGAAGAGCTCAGGAATTGTCTTATCCATCCCTTGCATATTGTGGTTCATCACGAAGCTTTTGTAGCTGGTGGCAGTGATTGAAGAACTCTGTTAATGACACTATTATCAGGAAGATTAACTCCCAGTTGAGTCAAGTGGTTGTGGTACCCAGACATTCTGAGCATATGTTCACCGACGGAACTATTCTCCTCCATCTTGCAGAAGTAGAATTTATTGGAGACTTCATATCTCTCAATCCGGGCATTTGCTTGAAATATTAACTTCAACTCCTGGAACATCTCATATGCTCCATGACGTTCAAAACGTCATTGAAGTCCCGATTCTAAGTCGTAAAGCATGGCACACTTAACTATCGAGTAGTCATCAGCTTTGCTCTACCAGACGTTCACAACATGTGGTGTTGCTCCTGCAGAGGGCTTTGCACCTAGTGGTGCTTCCAGGACGTAATTCTTTTGTGTAGCAATGAGGATAATCCTCAAGTTACGGACCCAGTCCGTGTAGTTGCAACCATTATCTTTCAACTTAGCTTTCTCTAGGAACGCATTGAAATTCAAAGGAACAACATCACGGGCCATTTATCTACAACAACATAGACATGCAAAATACTATCAGGTACTAAGTTCATGATAAATTAAAGTTCAATTAATCATATTACTTAAGAACTACCACTTAGATAGACATCTCTCTGGTCATCAAAATGATCATGTGATCCATATCAACTAAACCATGTCTGATCATCACGTGAGATGGAATAGTTTTCAATGGTGAACATCACTATGTTGATCATATCTACTATATGATTCATGCTTGACCTTTCGGTCTTAGTGTTCCGAGGCCATATCTGCATATGCTAGGCTCGTCAAGTTTAACCCGAGTATTCTGCGTGTGCAAAACTGGCTTGCACCCGTTGTATGTGAACATCGAGCTTATCACACCCGATCATCACGTGGTGTCTCGGCACGACGAACTGTAGCAATGGTGCATACTCAGGGAGAACACTTATACCTTGAAATTTAGTGAGAGATCATCTTATAATGCTACCGCCGTACTAAGCAAAATAAGATGCATAAAGGATAAATATCACATGGAATCAAAATAAGTGATATGATATGGCCATCATCATCTTGTGCCTTTGATCTCCATCTCCAAAGCACAGTCATGATCACCATCGTCACCGGCTTGACACCTTGATCTCCATCGTAGCATCCTTGTCGTCTCGCAAACTATTACTTCTACGACTATCGCTACCGCTTAGTGATAAAGTAAAGAAATTACATGGCGATTGCATTTCATACAATAAAGCGACAACCATATGGCTCCTGCTAGTTGCCGATAACTATTACAAAACATGATCATCTCATACAACAATTTATATATTGTCATGTCTTGACCATATCACATCACAACATGCCCCTGCAAAAACAAGTTAGACGTCCTCTACTTTGTTGTTGCAAGTTTTGCGTGGCTGCTACGGGCTTATAGCAACAACCGTTCTTACCTACGCATCAAAACCACAATGATTTTTCGTCAAGTGTGTTGTTTTAACCTCCAACAAGGACCGAGCGTAATAAAACTCGATTCAACTAAAGCTGGAGAAACAGACACCCACTAGCCACCTGTGTGCGAAGCACGTCGGGAGAACCAGTCTCATGAACGCGGTCAGGTAATGTCGGTCTGGGCGGCTTCATCCAACAATACCGCCAAATAGTAGTAAGTCATTGCTGGTAAGCATTATGACTATTATCGCCCACAACTCTTTGTGTTCTACTCATGCATATAACATCTACGCATAGACCTGGCTCGGATGCCACTGCTGGAGAATGCAGTATTTCAAAAAATTTACCTACGATCACGCAAGATCTATCTACGAGATGCATAGCAACGAGAGGGGAGAGTGTGTCTACGTACCCTCGTAGACCGAAAGCGGAAGCGTTTAGTAACGCGGTTGATGTAGTCAAACGTCTTCACGATCCAACCGATCCAAGTACCGAATGTACGGCACCTCCGCGATCAGCACATATTCAGCTCAGTGACGTCCCTCGAACTCTAGATCCACTTGAGGCCGAGGGAGATTTCCATCAGCACGATGGTGTGGTGACAGTGATGATGAAGTTTACCGATGCAGGGCTTCGCCTAAGCACTACGACCATATGACTGAGGTGTGTAACTGTGGAGGGGGGCGCCACACACGGCTAACAGAAACTTTGGTGTGCCTTTGGGGTGCCCCCCTCCCATGTATATAAAGGGGGAGGAGAGGTGGCCGGCCCTAGGAGCGCGCCATGGGGGGAGTCCTACTTGGACTCCCGATCCAAGTAGGATTCGGTCCCCCCTTTCCTAGTCCAAATAGGAGAAGAAGGGAAGGAGGAAAAGAAGAGAAGGAAGGAGGGGGGCGCCGCCCCCTCCCCTTGTCCAATTCGGACTGGGCAAGGGGGCGCCCCCTCTGGCCGGCCCTATCTCTTCTCCACTAAGGCCCACGATGGCCCATTAACTTCCCGGAGGGGGTTCCGGTAACCCCCGATACTACGAAACTTATCCAAAACGACCCAAACCATTCCGGTGTCCGAATGTAGCCTTATAATATATGAATATTTATGTATTGACCATTTCGAGACTCCCCGTCATGTCTGTGATCTCATCCGGGACTCCGAACAAACTTCAGTTCATCAAAACACGAAACTCATAATACAAATCATCATCGAGCGTTAAGCGTGCGGACCCTACGGGTTCAAGAACTATGTAGACATGACCGAGACACATCTTTGATCAATAACCAATAGCGGAACCTCGATGCTCATATTGGCTCCTACATATTCTATGAAGATATTTATCGGTCAAACCGCACAACAACATACAGTGTTCCCTTTGTCATCAGTATATTACTTGCCTGAGATTCGATCGTCGGTATCATCATACCTAGTTCAATCTCGTCACCGGCAAGTCTGTTTACTCGGTTCGCAATGCATCATCCTGTGACTAACTCATTAGTCACATTGCTTGCAAGACTCATAGTAATGTGCATTACCGAGAGGGCCCAGAGATACCTCTCCGATACACGGAGTGACAAATCCTAATCTCGATCTATGCCAACTCAACAAACACCTTCGGAGACACCTATAGAGCAACTTTATAATCACCCATTTATGTTGTGATGTTTGATAGCACACAAGGTGTTCCTGCAGTATTCGAGAGTTGCATACTCTCATAGTCTGAGGAACATGTATAAGTCATGAAGAAAACAATAGCAAAAAAACTAAATGATCATTATGCTAAGCTAATGGCAGGGTCCTATACATCACTCTCTAATGATGTGATCCCATTCATCAAATGACAACACATGTCTATGGCTAGCAAACTGAACAATCTTTGATTAACGAGCTAGTCAAGTAGAGGCATACTAGGGACACTCTGTTTGTCTATGTATCCACACATGCACTAAGTTTCTGGTTAATACAATTCTAACATGAACAATAAATATTTATCATGATATAAGGAAATATAAATAACAACTTTATTATTGCCTCTAGGGCATATTTCCTTCAGTCCAAACACTGTGAAACTTTTTGGAGATTTTTTTAGGACCTAAAGGAACCCAATGGGACAGAGCTGCACCTGGGGGTGCCCAGAGGGGGGCACAACCCACCAGGGCACGCCAGGGCCCCCTGGCGCGCCCAGGTGGGTTGTGCCCACCTTGGTGGCCTCTCGTACCCCTTCTTTGCACTATAAATTCCCAAATATTCTGAAACCCTTGGGGTTAACCTAGATCAGAAGTTTTGCCGCCGCAGAGCTCTGTAGCCACCGAAACCAATCTAGACCCGTTCCGGCACCCTGCCGGAGGGAGGGAATCATCTCCGGTGGCCATGTTCATCATCTCGGCGGCCACCACGATGAGGAGGGAGTAGTCCACCCTCGGGGCTGAGGGTTTGTACATGTAGCTATGTGTATAATCTCTCTCTCTCTCTCTCTCTCTCTCTCTCTCTCTCTCTTTCTCTTGTGTTCTTGAGATGTCACGATCCTGATGTATCGCGGGCTTTGTTAATATAGTCAGATCATATGGTGTTTTCCCCTCTCTATCTTGTTGTGATGAATTGAGTTTTTCCCTTTGAGATTTCGTTGTTATCGGATTGAATACTTTTATGGATTTGAGAACACTTGATATATGTCTTGCAATTGAATACTCGTGGTGACAATGGGGTATCATATTGATTCACTTGATACGTGTTTCCCATTGAACTAGCGGATTCCCGAGGTGACATTGGGGTAATCTATGCATAGGGGTTGATGCATGTTCTCGTCTTTTGTTTCTCCGGTAGAAATCTTGGGTACACTTTGAAGTTCTTCGTGTTGGATTGAGTATTATGAATATGAATTGGCTTTGGTGTTATTTTAGTACGAACTCTAGGATAGATTGAATGGAAAGAATAGCTTTGTGTTATTTTAGTACGAACTCTTGAATAGAACCAACGGAAAGAATAGCTTTGAGGTTGTTTTGTACCCTACAAACAAATTATTCTTATGTTCTCCGTTGGATAGGAACTTTGGAGTGATTCTTCATCGCACTTTAAGGGATGGTTATATGATCCAATTATATTACCATTGTTGAGAGGTTGCACTAGCGAAAGTACGGACCCTAGGCCTTGTTTTTAAGCATATCAATACCATTTTTGTGCCCATTTACTATTTGCTACATTGCTGTTTTTATTTATTCAGATTATAAAAATATATTTCTACCATCAATATTACACTTTTATCACCGTCTCTTCGCTGAATTAGTGCACCTATACAATTTGCCGTTGTATTGGGTATGTTGGGGACACAAGAGATTTCTTGTATTTGGTTGCAGGGTCGTTTGAGAGACCATCTTCATGCTACACCTCTCACGGATTGATAAACCTCAGGTCATCCACTTGAGGGAAAATTGCTACTGTCCTACAAAAATCTGCGCTTGGAGGCCCAAGATGTGTCTACAAGAATAAAGTTGTGTAGTAGACATCAATCTACACTTTTAGTTTCCTATTTACTTTTTTGCAATCTTTTACTTTCCGTTCCATAAACCAAAAATGCTGAAATATTACTTTGTCGTTTATCTATCTCTATCAGATCTCATGTTGCAAATAACCAGGAAGGGATTGACAACCCCTTTATTGCGTTGGGTGCAAGTTGGTGTTTGTTTGTGCAGGTATTCGGTGGCTTGCATGTTGTCTCCTACTAGATTGATACCTTGGTTCTCAAAACTGAGGGAAATACTTACTCTACTTTGCTACATCACCCTTTCCTCTTCAAGGGAAAAACAAATGCAAGCTCAAGAGGTAGAAGGAAGAATTTCTAGCGCCGTTGCTGGGGAGATCTTTGCCAAGCCAAGACATACCAAGTACCCATCATAAACTTTCATCCCTCGCATTACATTATTCGCCATTCACCTCTTGTTTTCCTCTCCCCCACTTATAAAACAATTTTTGAAAAGATTCGCCTTTTCCTTACCCCTCTTCCATTCGTATCTTTCGCTCACTTTTTGTGCGCTCGTGTGTTAGACTACCTGTTTTGTCGTAATGTCTCCCCCAAAAAAGTTGACCCCCACCTTAGGAGGTTAGACAAAATTGAAATAATGTTAGAAGCTTATTGTCTTTGCAATTTGAGCATAACAATTTCTTTAGAAACGAGCTCAAGGAGTAGAAAAGTTTTATGGAATACATGAACAAAGAGCTTGATTATATGTCTAAGGAATTTTATGGTTTAAGATCTCAGTTTGCACATCTTGAAAATTTAGTGGGTTAAATTTCTGATGAACAAGCTACCTTAGTAAACAAAATAGCCGCTAAACCAGAGGCTTTAAATAATGATGAAGATCTTAAAGTATTGATGTGACTCCTATTGAATCTTTGTTTTCTAATGTTAATCTTGATAAAGATGGGACTAGAGATGAGTCAAATTTAGTTAGAAGGCATCCCAATGATTCGGAGTTTTTATATCTTGATGCTAAAATTGATAAAAGTGGGATTGGAGAGGTCAAAACTTTAAGTAGAAATGAACCCACTCTTTTGGATTTCAAGGAATATAATTATGATAATTGTTCTTTAATAGATTGTATTTCCTTGTTGCAATCCATGTTGAATTCTCCTCATGCTTATAATCAAAAGAAAGCTTTTACTAAACATATTGTTGATGCGATGATGCAATCTTTTGAAGAAAAGCTTGAATTAGAAGTTTCTATCCCTAGAAAACTTTATGATGAGTGGGAACCTACTATTAAAATCATGATTAAAGATTATGAATGCTATGCTTTGTGTGATTTGGGTGCTAGTGTTTCCACGATTCCAAAAACTTTATGTGATGTGTTAGGTTTCCGTGAATTTGATGATTGTTCATTAAATTTGCATCTTGCGGACTCCACAATTAAGAAACCTATGGGAAGAATTAATGATGTTTTTGCTATTGCTAATGGGAATTATGTGCATGTAGATTTCATTGTTCTTGATATAGATTGCAATCCTACATGTCCTATTATTCTTGGTAGACCTTTCCTTAGAACGATTGGTGCAATTATTGATATGAAAGAAGGAAACATTAGATTTCAATTTCCATTAAGGACAGGTATGGAACACTTCCCTAGACAGAAAATTAAATTGCCTCATGAATCTATTATGAGAGCCACTTATGGATTGCATGCCAAAGATGATAACACTTAGATCCATTCGTGTTTTATGCCTAGCTAGGGGCGTTAAACAATAGTGCTTGTTGGTAGGCAACCAAATTTTATTTTTCTTTTTTCTTTTTGGGTTCTGTTTTGCAATAAATAATTCATCTAGCCTCTATTTAGATGTGGTTTTATGTTTAATTAGTGATTGTGCCAAGTAAGACCATTGGGATAGCTTACGGTGATAGTTAATTTGATCCTACTGAAAACCAGAAACTTTTGCGCCAAGGAGATTAGTTTTCATATTTTACAGAGGCGCGATAAAATACTGATTCTTTTTTAAGAGGATTTATAAACAAATTGTCTAGGACTTCCTAGTTTCTCAGGATTTTGGTGTTACAGAAGTATTTGAAATATCTAGATTTCTACAGACTGTTCTGTTTTTGACAAATTTTGTTTTTCGCGTGTTGTTTACTTATTTTGATGCATCTATGGCTAGTATCAGGGGGTATGAACCATGGAAAAGTTGGAATACAGTAGATATTGCACCAATATAAATAAAGTATGAGTTCACAACAGTACCAAACATGGTGATTTATGTTCTTATACTAACGGAGCTTACGAGATTTTCTATTGAAGTTTTTTGTTGTGAAATTTTTTGTTGTGAAGTTTTCAAGTTTTGGGTAAGGATTTGATGGACTATGGAATAAGGAGTGGAAAGAGCCTAAGATTGGGGAAGCCCAAGGCACCCCAAGGTAAAATTTAAGGAGCCCAAAGAGCCTAATCTTGGGGATACCCCGGGAAGGCATCCCCTCTTTCGTCTTCATCTATCGGTAACTTTACTTGAGGCTATACTTTTATTCACCACATGATATGTGTTTTGCTTGGAGCGTCTTGTATGGTTTGAGTCTTTGATTTTTAGTTTGCCACAGTCATCCTTGTTATACACACCTTTTGGGAGAGACACAAATTAATCGTGATTTATTGGAATGCTCTACGTGCTTCACTTATATCTTTTGAGCTAGGCAAAATTGCTCTAGTGCTTCACTTATATCTTTTTAGAGCACAGGGGTGATTTTATTTTATATAAATTGATGAACTCTCGTACTTCACTTATATTATTTTGAGAGTCTTTAGAACAGCATGGTAATTTGCTTTGGTTATAAAATTAGTCCTAATATCATAGGCTTCCAAGAGGATATAATAAAACTTTCATATAGAGTGCATTGAATACTATGAGAAGTTTGGTTCCTTATGATTGTTTTGAGATATGAAGATGGTGATATTAGAGTCATGCTAGTAAGTAGTTGTGAATTTGAGAAATACTTGTGTATAATTTTGTGAGTCACGTAACATGCACGTATGGTGAACCGTTATGTGATGAAGTCAGAGCATGATTTATTTATTGATTGTCTTCCTTAAGAGTGGTGGTCAGGGACGAGCAATGGTATTTTCCTAGGAACATGAGCGTAGTACTTTGTTTCGATAACTAATAGATTTTTGCAATAAGTATGTGAGTTCTTTATGACTAATGTTGAGTCCATGGATTATACGCACTCTCACCTTTCCGCCGTTGCTAGCCTCTCTAGAACCGTGCAACTTTCGCCGGTACCATAAACCCACCACATATCGTCCCTCAAAACAGCCACCATACCTACCTATTATGGCATTTCCATAGCCATTCCGAGATATATTGCCATGCAACTTTCCACCATTCTGTTTACTATGACGCGCTCCATCATTGTCATATTGCTTTGCATGATCATGTAGTTGACATCGTATTTGTGGCAAAGCCACCATTCATAATTCTTTCATACATGTCACTCTTGATTCATTGCACAACCCGGTACACCGCCGGAGGCATTCACATAGAGTCATATTTTGTTCTAAGTATCGAGTTGTAATTTTTGAGTTGTAAGTAAATAAAAGTGTGATCATCTTCATTATTAGAGCATTGTCCCAAGTGAGGAAAGGATGACGGAAACTATGATTCGCCCACAAGTCGGGATGAGACTCCAGACAAAAAACGATAATAAATAATAATAAAAGAGGCCAAAAAATGAGAGAAGGCCCTACAAAAAAGAAGAAAAAAAAAGAAAAAAAGGAAAAATGAGAGAAAAAGAGAGAAGGGACAATGTTACTATGCTTTTGCCAAACTTGTGCTTCAAAGTAGCACCATGATCTTCATGATAGAAAGTCTCCTATGATATCACTTTCATATGCTGGTGGGAATTTTTAATTATAGAACTTGTCTTGTATATTCCAATGATGGGCTTCCTCAAAATTCCCTAGGTCTTCATGAGCAAGCGAGTTGTATGCACACCCACTTAGTTTTCTTTTTGAGCTTTCAGAAACTTATAGCTCTAGTGCATCCGTTGCATGTCAATCCCTACTCACTCACATTGATATCTATTGAGGGGCATCTCCATAGCCCGTTGATATGCCTAGTTGATATGAGACTATCTCCTTCTTTTGTCTTCTCCACAACCACCGTCAATTCCACCTATAGTGCTATGTCCATGGCTCACGCTCATGTATTGCGTGAAAGTTGAAAAAGTTTGAAAACATCAAATGTATGAAACAATTGATTGTCTTGTCATCGGGGTTGTGCATGATATGAATATTTTGTGTGATGAAGATGGACATAGCGAGACTATATGATTTTGTAGAGACAAGTTTTCTTTGGCCATGTTATTTTGAGAAGACATAATTATTTTGTTAGTATGCTTGAAGTATTATTGCTTTTATGTCAATATTAAACTTTTGTTTTGAATCTTACGTATTTGAACATTCGTGCCACAATAAAGAGAATTACATGGATAAATATGTTAGGTAGCATTCCACATCTACTCGAGAACGAGTAGGAATTAAGCTTGGGGATGCTTGATCATCTCCAACTTATCTATAATTTTTTATTGTTCCATGCTATTATATTATCTATTTTGGATCTTTTGTACACATTAATATGCTATTTTATATGATTTTTGGGACTAACCTATTAACCTAGAGCCTAGTGTTAGTTCTTGTTTTTTCCTTGTTTTAGAGTTTCGCAGAAAAGGAATACCAAACGGAATAAAACTTTCGCGATGATTTTTCTTGGACCAGAAGACACCCAGGAGACTTGGAGTGCAAGTCAGAAGAGCCATGAGGTGGCCACAAGGGTGGAGGGCGCGCCCCCAACCTTGTGGGCCCCTCGGTGACCTCCTGACCTAGATCTTCCTCCTATATATACTCATATACCCTGAAAACTTCCAGGGGAGCCACGAAAACACTTTTCCACCGCCACAACCTTCTGTACCCATGAGATCCCATCTAGGGGCCTATTCCGACGTCCTAACGAAGGGGGATTCAATGACGGAGGGCTTCTACATCAACACCATTACCTCTCCGATGAAGCGTGAGTAGTTTACCATAGACCTACGGCTCCATAGAAAGTAGCTAGATGGCTTTTTCTCTCTCTTTGATTCTCAATACAAAGTTCTCCTCGATGTTCTTGGAGATCTATTCGATGTAATACTCTTTTACGGTGTGTTTTCCGAGATCCGATGAATTGTGGATTTATGATCAGCTTATGTTTGAATATTATTTGAATCTCCTCTGAATTCTTATATGCATGATTTGATATCTTTGCAAGTCTCTTCGAACTATCAATTTGGTTTGGCCAACTAGATTGGTTTTCTTGCAATGGGAGAAGTGCTTAGCTTTGGGTTCAATCTTGAGGTGCTCAATCCTAGTGACAGAAGGGGAACTGACACATATTGTATTGTTGCCATCAAGGATAAAAAGATGGATTTTTCATCATATTGCTTGAGTTAATTCCTCTAAATCATGTCATCTTGCTTAAAGCGTTACTCTGTTCTTATGAACTTAATACTCTAGATGCATGTTGGATAGCAGTTGATGTATGGAGTAATAGTAGTAGATGCAGAATCGTTTCGGTCTACTTGACACGGACGTGATGCCTATGTTCATGATCATTGCCTTAGATATCGTCATAACTTTGTGCTTTTCTATTAATTGCTTGGCAGTAATTTGTTCACCCACCGTAATAATTCTTTCTTAAGAGAAGCCTCTAGTGAAACCTATGGCCTCCGGGTCTATTTTCCATCATATAAGTTTCTGATCTACACTTCTAGTTTCCTATTTACTTTCTTTGCAATCTTTTACTTTCCATTCCATAAACCAAAAATACCAAAATTTTTACATTGCCATTTATCTATCTCTATCAGATCTCACTTTGCAAATAACCATGAAGGGATTACAACCCATTTATCACGTTGGGTGCAAGTTGGTGTTTGTTTGTGCAGGTATTCGATGGCTTGCACGTTGTCTCCTACTGGATTGATACCTTGGTGCTCAAAACTGAGGGAAATACTTACTCTACTTTACTACAACACCCTTTCCTCTTCAAGGGAAAAACCAACACAAGCTCAAGAGGTAGCAGCAAACACACCGCAAAAAGAGTTACATCAAATAGATGTCCAAGAGACCATTGTATTGAGATTCAAAAGAGAGAGAGAGTTGGCCATCTAGCTACTAACCTCGGACCCGTAGGTATACAATGAACTACTCACGCATCATCGGAGAGGCAGCAATGAGGATGATGAACCCCTCCGTGATGGTGTCTAGATTGGATCTGTGGTTTCTGGAACTTGTGGCAGCTGGAATTGGTTTTCGTCGACTCCCCTTGGATTTCCGGAATGGGCTATTTATAGAGCATAGAGGCGGTGCGGGAGGCCACCGAGGTGGGCACAACCCACCAGGGCGTGCCTAGCCCCCAGTCACGCCCAGGTGGGTTGTGCCCCCCTTGGGGCACCCCTCTGGCACTTATTTGGCCCATCCTGTGTCTTCTGGCCCAGAAATATTCCCCAAAAAGTTTCACTGCATTTGGACTCCGTTTGGTATTGATTTTCTGCGAAGTAAAAAACAAGAAAAAAAATAGCAACTTGCACTGGGCACTATGTCAATAGGTTAGTCCCAAAAAATGATATATAGTTGCTATAAAATGATTGTAAAACATGCAAGAATGATAAATATAATAGCATAGAACAATCAATAATTATAGATATGTTAGAGACGTATCAGCATCCCCAAGCTTAATTCCTACTCGTCCTCAAGTAGGTAAATGATAAAAACAAAAAAATTGATGTTGAATGCTGCTTAACATGTTCATCACATATTCATTTCTTTGTAGCATGGACATTTGGACTTTTATATGATTCAAAGCAATAGTCTAGTTTTGACATGAAGATTTCAATACTCAAGCATATCAACAAACAACCATGCCTTTCAAAATATCAACACTAAAGCAAGTTATCCCTAGCCCATTATGCTCAATCATTTATCCATTCATGAAACGCACTCGCATATTAGCTATACGCCGTGCTCAAGTACGATCATAGTGCCCCTTAGTTGGTGCTTTATAAGAAAAGATGGAGACTCAAATAATAAAAAAATTGCATAAAGTGAAAGAAAGGCCCTTCGCAGAGGGAAGTAGGGATTTGTAGAGGTGCCAGAGCTCAAAGCAAAAAAGGTAGAGATAAAAACATTTTGGGTGGCAGGCTTTTCCTCTCAACGAAAACGATCGAGTAGTTCCTAATACTTTCCATGCTAGATATATCATAGGCGGTTGCCAAACAGAAAATAAAGTTTATTCCTTTTTCCACCATACTTTCACATTCCACGGCTAACCGAATCCACAGGTGCTGTCCATACCAACACTTTCCAAGGAATTTATTATTTGATAACATAAAGTAAATTCATTTTCATTTCGGGACTGGGCATCCCTAAAACCTTTGCCGTACTCTCGTGCAATGAAAAGTGAATAAAAACTCATCTTGAGAATAACACATCTAGCATGGAAAAGTATCAGCCACCCCCTACCGTTTCATGAGCACTACGAGCACACAAAAATGAAATTTATTTTGAAGATTAGAGATGTCACGTACAAATTTGCTAGAACAGCAAAAGAATACCGCATATAGGTAGGTATAGTGGACTCATGTGGCAAAATTGGGTTTGAGGATTTTGGATGCAGAAGTAGTGATCATACTTAGTGCAAGTGAAGGCTAGCAAAAGATTCAGAAGTATCCAACCAAGAAACGAAAAATCTCATAGGAAAGCATTAAGCATAACTAACACCAAATAATGCACCACTAGTATGATGTAACTTCATTGCATAACTATTGATTTTTGTGCTTGCATAGGGAATCACAAACCTTAACATCCATATTCTTACTAGAACATAATTACTCATCAACATGACTCATATATTATATCACCATATTGCAAAACTGTTACAAAGAATCAAGTTTATTTTGTCCAATGATCTTCACTTTGGGACTAGTTTAATATGTTGCTTTTGATAGCTCAAACAAATCTAAGTGAAGAACATGAGCATAAAAATTTTCTTATCTCAAAATAATTTAAGTGAAGCATGACAAAATTTCTTAAATTTTTTACTAACTCTCAAATAAATCTAACTGAAGCATGAGAGCATTTCTTCAAAAATAATAAAGCACACCGTCCTCAAAAACATATAAGTGAAGCACTAGAGTAATTCCATAGCTCAAAAAGATTTAAGTGAAGCATAGAGAGCAATTCTAACAAATCATAGCATAATTTTTTCTCTCTCAAAAAGGTGTGTCCAGCAAGGATACTTGACTTAAAGTAGAAAGCAAAACAAGCAAAGACTCATATCATACAAGACCCTCCAAGCAAAACTCATGGTATGTGACGAATAAAAATATAGCTCCAAGTAAAATACTGATGCTCGTTATAAGAAAGAGGGGATGCCACTCGGGCATCCCCATGATTAGTTGCTTGCTTATTGCTAACTCTTGAGCATTGCGTTGGTTTTCCCTTGAAGGGGAAAGGGTGATGCAGCAAAGTAGCGTAAGTATTTCCCTAAGTTTTTGAGAACCAAGGTATCAATCCAGTAGGAGACTACACGCAAGTCCCTCGTACCTACACAAACAAATAAGAACCTCGCAACCAATGCGATAAAGGGGTTGTCAATCCCTTCACGGTCACTTACGAGAGTGAGATCTGATAGAGATAATAATAATAAGATAAATATTTTTGGTATTTTTATGATATAGTTTGAAAGTAAAGAGTTCAAAATAAAATAGATTGGAAACTTTATATGATAAAGATAGACCCGGGGGCATAGGTTTCACTAGTGGCTTCTCTTAAGATAGCATAAGTATTACGGTGGGTGAACAAATTACTGTCGAGCAATTGATAGAAAAGTGCATAATTATGAGAATATCTAGGCATGATCATGTATATAGGCATCACGTCCGCGACAAGTAGACCGAAACGATTCTGCATCTACTACTATTACTCCACACATCGACCGCTATCCAGCATGCATCTAGAGTATTAAGTTTATAAGAACAGAGTAACGCATTAGGCAAGATGACATGATGTAGAGGGATAAACTCAAACAATATAATATAAACCCCATCTTTTTATCCTCGATGGCAACAATACAATACGTGCCATGATGCCCCTGCTGTCACTGGGAAAGGACACCGCAAGATTGAACCCAAAGCTAAGCACTTCTCCCATTGCAAGAAATATCAATCTAGTAGGCCAAACCAAGCTGATAATTTGAGGAGACTTGCAAAGATAACCAATCATACATAAAAGATTTCAGAGAAGAATCAAATATTGTTCATAGATAAACTTGATCATAAACCCATAATTCATCGGATCTCGACAAACACACCATAAAAAGAGTTACATCAAATAGATCTCCTAGAAGATCAAGGAGAACATTGTATTGAGATCCAAAGAGAGACAAGATGGCATCTAGCTAATAACTATGGAGCCGAAGGTCTTAAGTAAACTACTCACACATCATCGGAGAGGCTATGGTGTTGATGTAGAAGCCCTCCATGATTGATTCCCCCTTCGGTGGAGCTCCGGAAAAGTCCCCAAGATGGAATCGCTTGGGTATAGAAGGTTGCGGCGGTGGAAATAGGGTTTCGTGGTGCTCCAGGATGTTTTCGGGGTATATGGATATATATAGTTGTAAGAAGTAGGTCGGTGAGGCCACGAGGGGCCCATGAGGGTGGAGGGCGCCCCGAGGGGTAGGCGCGCCCCCTGCCTCGTGGCCTCCTCGTTGGTTTCTTGACGTCCACTCCAAGTCACCTGGATCATGTTTGTTTCAAAAATAACTCTCCTGAAGTTCTCATTCCGTTTGGATTTCGTTTGATATTCCTTTTCTGCAAAACACTGAAATAGGCAAAAAACAGCAATTTGCACTGGGCTTTGGGTTAGTAGGTTAGTCCCAAAAATAGTATAAAGTGTATAAATAAGCCCATTAACATCCAAAACAGATAATATAATAGCATGGAACAATCAAAAATTATAGATACATTGGAGACGTATCACTTATCTTTTAGATAATGGCTTGGGATGCCATGGGAAATCCCCAATCTTAGGCTCTTCCTACTCCTTATTCCTTCATCCATCATGATCTCACCCAAAACTTGAAAATTTCAATCACACAAAACTCAACAAAACCTTTGTGAGATCCATTAGTATAACAAAGCAAATCACTAATCAAAGTACTATTGCAAACCCATTCACATTTTATTTTTGCAATATATCTACTGTATTCCAACTTTGCTATAGCTTCTAACCACCAATACAAACCATAGAATCATCGAAATAAGCGCACAACGCAAAGAAAATAGAATCTATCGAAAACAGAACAGTGTGTAGTAATCTAAAAATTTCGAATACTTCTGTAACTCCAAAAATTCTAAATTATTAGGACAACGTGATAAATTTGTATATCAATCTTGTACAAAAATCGGGATTTTATCGCGCTTCTGTTAAAAATGAAAATTAATTTTTGGACACAAAAGTTTCTGTTTTCCAACAAGATCAAATCAACTATCACCCAACATGATCCCAAAGGCTTTGCTTGGTACAAACACTAATTAAAACATAAAAACACAATCATAAAATTGTGACAACAGCCAAGAATAGAAAGAAAAAGACAACATTAAATTTTATTCATTGGGTTGCCTCCCAACAATCGCTATCATTCTATGCCCCTTGCTAGGCATAATGCAAAGATTCAAGTATTTTCATCTTCGTTTTCAACTCCTCAATCAAACACTTAGAATTCTTCGAGGATTTAACATACAAATTTTCAATAACAACGTTTCTAGGAACTAGTTTAAATAATTCATTCTTGCAAGAAGGGTCTTTTATAACTGCAACAAAATCCGGGTAAATACAAATCATCTTAAGATCTTCCTTGTTACTATTAGAAGCTGCACCCTTGTTTTTAGTGACTTGAGTAATCTTGCCAATTTTTACTGGAGTATTTTCAATGGTTCTAGCGGAGGAAAAAGTCGTGCTTAGATTACTAAAAATTTCTTCCAACTTATCAATCCGAGAAGGGCTTCTTCAATTCTTTCATGGATTACGGTTCCCTTCTCTTTTAGCAGCTTAATAAATTCTCCCGCTTTTGACCCAATTTTACTCGCAAGATTATGCACCTTTTTATCCTAGTTTTCAATATGGTCTTCCATAAGCATTTTCTTTTCAATAGCATCTAGCCTTTCCATAACATGCTCGAGAGTTAAAGTTGTTTCATTAACCATAAGAGGTGGTGATCCCACTAAATTTCCCATAGCATTAAAAGCATCAAGAGAGGGACACATCAAGAAATTTCCACCAGTCATCATATCAAGGATGAATCTATACCAAGTAGTGATGCCCACATAAAAATAGCGGAGAAGAACAACGGTAGATTGCTTACGAATAGATCTATTATGAGCATTGCAAATCCTATACCAAGCATCTTTTAAATTCTCCCCTCCCCTTTGTTTAAAGTTAAGAACCTCGTTATCGGGAGTGTACGCAATATAGGAAGAACTATCCATAGCGACAAAAAGTGATAAACAAAATTGCACATGAAAAACAGATTTGATGAGAAAACAGCGAACGAAAAAGAGGGCAAATAAAACGGCATTTTTTGTGAAGTGGGGGAGATGAAAACGAGAGGCAAAAGGAAAATAATGTAAATTGCAAGGAGATGAGATTTCTGATTAGGAACCTGGTGGATGTTGATGATGTCTCCCCGGCAACGGCGCTAGGAATTCCTTTTGATGCGGCTTGAACTACGTCGGTATTTCCCCAAAGAGGAAGGGATGATGCAGCACACCTATGGTAGGTATTTCCCTCAGTGATGAGATCAAGGTTATCGAACCAGTAGGAGAACCACGCAACACTACGTGAACGGCACCTGCACACAAGGAATAAATACTTGCAACCCGACGTAAAAGAGGGGTTGTCAATCCCTCCTGGGTAAAAGATAGGTAAAATTTGTAGTAGATTGGATAAATAGATCTCGCGGGAACGCGAGATAAAATAAATAACAATAAATTGCAGCAAGGTATTTTTGAGTTTTTGGATTAATAGATCTGAAAATAAAAGAAAATAAAAATAGATCTCAAAGGAAAATATGATAAAGAAGAGACCCGAGGGCCGTAGATTTCACTAGTGGCTTCTCTCGAGAAAAATAGCATATGGTGGGTGAAAAAATTACTATTGGGCAATTGATAGAACTTCAAATAATTATGAAGATATCCAGGCAATGATCATTATATAGGCATCACGTCCAATATTAGTAGACCAACTCATGCCTGCATCTACTACTGTTACTCCACACATCGACCTCTATCCAGCATGCACCTAGTGTATTAAGTTCATGGAGGAATGGAGTAACACAATAAGAATGATGACATGATGTAGAAAAGATCTATTCAAGTAGGAATAGATCCCATCATGTTATCCTTAATAGCAACAATACATACATGTCGTTTCCCCTTCTGTCACCGGGATTGAGCAACGTAAGATCGAACCCATCACAAAGCACCTCTTACGATGGCAACAAAAATCGATCTAGTCAGCCTAACTAAACCAAAGATTCGAAGAAGAAATACAAGGCTATAAGTAATCATGCATATAAGAGATCAAAAGACTCAAATAACTTTCATGGATAAAAACATAAATCTGATCATAAACTCAAAGTTCATCGGATCCCAACAAACACTCCGCAAAAAGAGTTACATCAAATAGATCTCCAAGAGAGGAAGCCATCTAGCTACTAACAACGGACCCGTAGGTCTACAATGAACTACTCACGCATCATCTAAGAGACACCAATGAGGATGATGAACCCCTCTGTGATGGTGTCTAGATAGGATCTATGGTTTTTGGAACTTGTGGCGGCTGGAATTGGTTTTTGTTAACTCCCCTGGGGTTTCTGGAATATTTGGGTATTTATAGAGCAAAAATGCGGTGCGGGAGGCCACCAAGGTGGGCACAACCCACCAGGGCGCGCCTGGGCCCCCAGGCGTGCCCAGGTGGGTTGTGCCCCCATCGAGGTACCCCTCTGGTACTTCTTTGGCCCATCTTGTGTCTTCTGTCCTAGAAAAGTTCTCCAAAAAGTTTCGTTGCATTTGGACTCCCTTTGGTATTGATTTTGTGCAAATTAAAAACAAGCAAAAAATAGCTAGCACTGGGCACTATGTCAACAGGTTAGTCCCAAAAAATGATATAAAGTTGCTATAAAATGATTGTAAAATATCCAAGAATGATAATATAACAGCATGGAACATTCAAAAATTATAGATACATTAGAGACGTATCATGTATTCACTCTTATAAAGAAATTTTCACTTTGTCAAAATTTTGAAAATCTTCGGGTGTTGTGCACCCATTCCTTCTAAGATGTGGAAGTGATGGTACGGGTGCCAAGTCGAGCTTACTGCATGTTTGCAGAATCTACGATATTTAGCTCACACCGTAAGGCACAAAATCTTTTCTCATCGAGGGGCTTAGTGAAGATGTCAATGAGATTATCTTCAGTATTGACGTGACCGATAACAATATCCCCTCGAGCATCATGATCGCGAATGAAGTGATGTCAGATGGAAATATGCTTGGTGCTAGAATGCTGCACTGGATTGTGTGCAATTTTGATCGCACTCTCATTGTCGCAATATAGAGGAATCTTCTTGACCTTGATGCCATAATGCTTCAGAGTCTGTGATACGTCTCCAACGTATCTATGATTTTTGATTGTTCCATGCTATTATATTATCTGTCTTGGATGTTTTATATGCATTAATATGCTAATTTATATTATTTTTGGAACTAACCTATTAACCTAGAGCCCAGTGCCAATTTCTGTTTTTTCCTTATTTTTGACTTTTTTAGAAAGGAACATCAAACGGAGTCCAAACAGAATAAAACTTCCGCGATGATTTTTCTTGGACCAAAAGACATCCATAGAGCTTGGAGAGGAGGTCAGAAGAGTCTCGAGGACTCAACAAGCCCTAAGGCCATGCCCTAGGGGGCGCCTCCTGATACGTCTCCAACGTATCTACTTCTCTAAACACTTTTGCCCTTGTTTTGGACTCTAACTTGCATGATTTGAATGGAACTAACCCAGACTGACGTTGTTTTCAGCAAAATTACCATGGTGTTATTTTTGTGCAGAAATAAAAGTTCTCGGAATGACCTGAAAATCAACGGAGAATATTTTTGGAATATATAAAAAATATTGGTGAAAGAATCAAGGCCAAGGGGCCCACACCCTGTCCACGAGGGTGGGAGCGCGCCTACCCCCCCCCCCCCCCCCCCGCTGGCGCGCCCCCTGGCTCGTGGGCTCCCTGGTGCTCCACCGACCTCAACTCCAACTCAATATATTCATGTTCGGGGAGAAAAAAAACAAAGAGAAGGATTCATCATGTTTTACGATATGGAGCCGCCGCCAAGCCCTAATCTCTCTTGGGAGGGTTGATCTGGAGTCCGTTCGGGCCTCCAGAGAGGGGAATCAGTCACCATCGTCATCATCAACCTTCCTCCATCACCAATTTCATGATGCTCGCCGCCATGCGTGAGTAATTCCATCGTAGGCTTGCTGGACGGTGATGGGTTGGATGAGATTTATCATGTAATCGAGTTAGTTTTGTTAGGCTTTGATCCCTAGTATCCATTATGTTCTGAGATTGATGTTGCTATGACTCTGCTATGCTTAATGCTTGTCACTAGGGCCCGAGTGCCATGATTTCAAAACTGAACCTATTATGTTTTCATGAATATATGTGAGTTCTTGATCCTATCTTGCAAATCTATAGTCACCTATTATGTGTTATGATCTGTTAACCCCGAAGTGACAATAATCGGGATACTTACCGGTGATGACTGTAGTTTGAGGAGTTCATGTATTCACTAAGTGTTAATGCTTTGGTCCAGTACTCTATTAAAAGGAGGCCTTATTATCCCTTAGTTTCCAATAGGACCTCGCTGCCACGGGAGGGTAGGACAAAAGATGTCATGCAAGTTCTTTTCCATAAGCACGCATGACTATATTCGGAATACATGCCTACATTGCACTAATGAACTGGAGCTACTTCTGTGTCACCCTCTATTATAACTGTTGCATGAGGAATCGCATCCGACATAATTATCCTTCACTGATCCATTTCCTACGAGCTTTTCACATCTTGATCTTTGCTTATTTACTTTTCCGTTGCTACTGTTACAGTCACTACAAAACCAATACTGTTACTTTTGCCACCGTTACCGTTACTTCCATAGTACTTTGCTACTAAATACTTTGTTGCAGATATTATGTTTTCCAGGTGTGGTTGAATTGAAAACTCAGCTGCAAATACTTGAGAATATTCTTTGGCTCCCCTTGTGTCGAATCAATAAATTTGGGTTGAATACTTTACCCTCGAGAACTGTTGTGATCCCCTATACTTGTGGGTTATCAAGACTATTTTCTAGCACCGTTGCCAAGGAGCATAGCTCTATTCTTTGAGTCACTTGGGATTTATATCTGCTGATCACTATGAAGAACTTGAAAGATAAAAGAACCAAGATTTTCCCTCAACTATGAGGAGAGGTAAGGAACTGCCATCTAGCTATGCACTTGATTCACCTTCCGTTTTGAGTAAACTTGCGACACCTACTTCTGCTATTCATTCTGATATGTCGCATGTTATTGATGATGCCACTTCTGCTTTGCATGATACTTATGATGAAACTACTTCTATGCTTGATAATACTGTGCCACTAGGTGAATTTCTTGATGAACATCTTGCTAGGGTTAGAGAGAATGAAATTATTGGAACTGATAATATTGATGAAAGTGATGATGAAGATTCTCCCCCTAGATATGAATTTCATGTTGTGCCTCAGGGTTATGTTATGGATGAAGAAAGTGCTAGAGACTTCTTAGCTTGCAATAATAGATATGATCTTAAGAAATTATTAGCTAAGCTTAAAGAAAAATCTTTGAATGCTAGAATGAAATATGACCCTGCTTTTGCTACTTCACCTATTTGTATTTCCGATAAGGATTATGATTTCTCTGTCGATCCTGAGTTAATTACTTTGGTTGAATCTGATCCTTTTTATTGCTATGGATTTGAAACTGTTGTGGCACATCTTACTAAATTAAATGATATAGCCACCCTATTCACTAATGATGAGAACACTCGCTATTACTTTATCCTTAAGTTGTTTCCATTCTCATTAAAGGGTGATGCTAAAATATGGTTTAAATCTCTTGATCCTGGTTGTATGCATAGTCCCCAGGATATGATTTATTACCTCTCTGCTAAATATTTCCCTGCTCATAAGAAACAAGCTGCCTTATGGGAAATATATAATTTTGTGCAAATTGAAGAAGAGAGTCTCCCACAAGCTTGGGGAAGGCTTCTCCGATTACTTAATGCTTTGCCCGATCATCCTCTCAAGAACAATTGATCAAGCCAAATTGCTATTGAATAATATGTTGACTAATGAAAATGGCTGGACACTTCCTGAACCAACTCCTAAGCCAACTACGAAGAAAAGGGGTATTCTATTTCTCAGTCCTGAAGATATGCAAGAGGCAAAGAAATCTATGAAAGAAAAAGGTATTAAAGCTGAAGATGTTAAGAATTTACCACCTATTGAAGAAATTCATGGTCTTGATAACCCGACATAGGTAGTAAAGGTAAATTCTCTCTATAGATTTGATGAAGGTGATACTCCTCATTATAAGTCTGCTAGCCAATGCTTAGATGAGTTTGATAATTTTATGGTTAAACAAGAAAACTTCAATGCTTATGTTGGTAGACAATTGAAACATAATGCTTATATGATTGAACACTTGAGTGATTATATGTCTAGATTTAAAGGTGAACTTAAACTTTTTAGTAAACATGCTTCTCAATGAACTTACCACTCAAGTAGAACATGTACTTAAGGCTTAGAATAATTTTCTCAATGAATTAAATAATAATAAAAATGATAATGTTATTAGAGTTATGACTAGACGGGGTAAAATGAGTCAGGATCCTTTGTATCCTGAGGGCCACCCTAAGAGAATTGAGCAAGATTCTCATAGAACTAATGTTGATGCACCTAGTTCTTCTAAGAAGAAGAAAAAGAAAATTGATAGGACTTTGCATGCTTCTAGTCAACCTGTGGTTGACACACCTAAGAATCCCAATGATATTTCTATTTCCGATGCTGAAACTCAATCTGCTGATGAACATGAACCTAGTGATAATGTTAATAATGATGTTCATGTTGATGCTCAACCTAGCAATAACAATGATGTAGAGATTGCACCTGTTGTTGATCTTGATAAGCCACAATCAAAGAATCAACGTTATGATAAGAGAGACTTTGTTGCTAGGAAGCACGGTAAAGAAAGAGAACCATGGGTTCAGAAACCCATGCCTTTTCCTCCTAAACCATCCTAGAAAAAGGAGGATGAGGATTTTGAGCGCTTTGCTGAAATGATTAGACCTATCTTTTTGCGTATGCGTCTGATTGATATGCTTAAAATGAACCCTTATGCTAAGTACATGAAGGATATTGCTACTAATAAAATAAAGATACTGGAAGATGAAATTTCCACCATGCTTGCTAATTGCACTTTTAAAGGTGGAATACCAAAGAAACTAGGGGATCCAGGAGTACCAACTATACCATGCTCCATTAAGAGAAACTATGTTAAAACTGCTTTATGTGATCTCGGAGCCGGTGTTAGTGTTATGCCTCTCTCTTTATATCATAAACTTGATTTGAATAAGTTGACACCTATTGAAATATCTTTGCAAATGGCTGATAAATCAACTGCTATACCTGTCGGTATTTGTGAGGATGTGCCTGTTGTGGTTGCAAACGTTACTATTTTAACAGACTTTATTATTCTTGGTAGACCCTTTTTAAATACTGCAGGGGCTGTTATTGATTGCAACAAAGGCAATGTCACTTTTCATGTTAATGGTAATGAGCATACGGTACACTTTCCGAGGAAACAACCTCAAGTCCACAGTATTAATTCTATTGGAAAAACTTGAATGATTACTATTAGAGGTTTTGAATTTCCTCTTCCTGCTGTCAAGAAGAAATATGATATTCTTATTGTTGGGGACATGCATATCCCTGTTGAGGTAACCTAGTGTTATTCTAAAATTCTCCGGTTTCATGTTATTCGAAAACAGTTTGTTAACAAGACTTTATCAAACTTGTTAATGGATTCCTTTTGATGAGCATGAGATCGATGAAGTTAGAAAGCACAACTCTCTGTACTCTCCTTTTACTTTTTGTTATTTAGATTAAATAAAGCAAAATATAGTATTTTCTGTCTATTTTCTAAATTATCCTTGCAATAAAAAAATACCCCAAAAATAAAAGTTCTCCAAATGCCTTGAAAATTTAATATGATTTTTTCTAAAATATTTAAGAATATTTGGCACTAAGAACACACCAGGGGGCCCACCATGTGCCCACGAGGGTGGAGGGCGCGCCCACTGTCAGGACCCCGATTCTAAGTCACACCGACCTAGCATGTAACACCTCATATCACTTTTCGGCCTCACGCACGGTATCCCCACGGGTGTCGCCTTACCATGGCCCGGGACCGTTTGCGCCTTTTGGCTCACGTATATGATAGTGTCGCTAGCATCCATATGACAGAGAACCCGGGCCGACATGACTAGTCGTGAACCCAAAGTGGCACTAACTTACGGGGACATGCATACATGAATCAACATCGAGCATGTCGGTTAGCAGCGTGTGAATCCGGGCTGTAGCAACTGGGCTAACAGGACTCTGGGAACCCGGGGTGTAGCAGGCTAGGAGGACTCCAAATGTCACCGCGTGACATTTCCCCGAAGGGATAGACATAGGAACGAAGTGAATCACATGCCGGCCAGTCTAAGTGTTCCGGAGCAGTAGTGCTGGGCTAGTAGGACTCCGGTGAACCGGGCTGTAGCGGACTACTATGGCTCATGGAAGCACAAGACTACATTTCCCCATAAGAGAGGCTACCAAGGATGAACAACTAGGTTGTAGGATCCCACACATACCAAGCATTTCAATCATGCACACAATATGCTCGATATGTGTAAATACAACATGGCATCACAACATAACTCTACGACTCAAGTATTTATTCATTAGGCTCCGAAGAGCCAGATATTACAAGCATGGGTCTCATGACCCAACATTCAGAGCATACAAGTCAAAGCAAATGCGGAAGCTTAACATGTCTGAGTACAGACTTCTACAAATGAAAAAGGCTAAGAAGCCTGACTATCTACCAGATCCTGCCGAGGGCACAAGATCGTAGCTGAGGTATCAAGCTAAACGTCGAAGTCCACGTGGAACTACTAGCAAGACCGAAGTCTCTCTGCAAAACATAAATTAAGCAAACGTGAGTACAGATGTACCCAGCAAGACTTACATCAGAACTAACTACATATGCATTGGTAGCAACAAAGGGGGTGGTGGAGTTTAACTGCAGCAAGCCAGCTTTGACCCAGTGGCTAACCTGAACTAATACTGCAAATAACTCTTTGAGGTGGCGCACACGGGTCCACATATTCACCATATCAATACACCGCTATGGATCCGCTCCTGTCTCCCTACTAGAACGCCATCCATAACACTCACACTTATCTTGCGCATTTTAGAGTATCCACTTTCACTTGTCTATGAACGATGCAAGGAGTCCAAGTTTCCATATCCGAGGAATCCGGCTATTCGAATAGATAATGATAACCCTACAAGGGTGTACTTCTTCACACACGCTCTCTCCACTTACCACCATGTACACGTCATGTATCTCGGCAACCTTCAAGCGGAAGCCTGGTGAGGGAGTCGGCCACGACCTGACTAATCACACAAGTCTCTCGTCCAGGTCTATCGCCTATTCGGGTTCCATCCGCAAGGAGATCCGGTCGGGGTGTCGCTCACGGCCCCAAACGATGTGTGCAGGGTTCCCAAGCCCACCTTCCGGGTGCCACTTGGTACACCGTGCCACTGTGCCTAGTCTGTCGCAAGCCCACCTATACCGGGTGCCACTTGGTAGACTACTAACACTACCTACAAACACCTGAAACTAGTTGCAACCCCTGGACAGAGATCGAGTTGATTAATAAGCCGAGAGGGGCCGAGTTACCGGAACCCAATGTGTGGTAGTAACTGTTCATGGATAACAAACACAGAACTCAGTTCCTGAGAACGGCTGCAATGAGACGACCCACCATGTACTCCTACATGGCCTCTCACCGCTACCATTACCAAATCATGTTCACACACTTAGCTCTCAACGGTAGGACGTGTTCACCACGTTCCAATTCATTCCTGATGAATCAGACCTGACTCAACTCTAAGCAGTAACAGGCATGACAACAAGCATGAATGAGTAGGCACATCAAGGCTCAAACAATTCCTACTCATGCTAGTGGGTCTCATCTATTTACTGTGGCAATGACAGGTCATGCAGAGGAAAGGGGTTCAACTACCGTAGCATGTAACAGTTGAATCGTTGTTGTCCTAATGCAGTAAAAGAGAGCAGGAGCGAGAGAGTGGGATTGTATCAGAATGAACAAGGGGGTTCTGCTTGCCTGGCACTTCTGAAGATAGTATAGCTCTTCATCGGTGTCATCGATCACGTCGTCGGAAACATCATCTACTGAGAGGGGGCAATTGCCGGCAAACAAGGAAGAATACAATCAATGCAATGCAACAATATGATGCATGATCATGACATGGCAATATGCTATGATTTGGGCTAATGCAACAGAAAGTCATTTTAATTGAAGTGGAATTCAAAACTACATCAAATTCCAACTCCAAACCTATTTTGAAATTTGCCCTAATCATGTTTCATCCTAAATAGTGAGGTTAACTTGCTCAAACATGCATGAAAATGACATAAATAGATTCTTCGGATTTTTTGATCATTTTTCATATATAACTTATTTCCATTGGAGTTACAGATTATTTTCTATGAATTTTAAAAGTTTTGGGCATTTTTTGGAATTTTCTGAACTACTTTATATCCAGAAAAATATTAACTGCATCAACATTGCGTCTCTATGACGTCAGCATGTCAACTGTGGTTGACCAGGTCAAAATTGACGTGTCGGGTCCACATGTCGGTGTAATAGAGGACTAATTGAGATTACTTAATTCCTAAATGAAATATTAGCAGGCGGAGGGCCCGCTGTCAGTGATCTAGGAGGTTAATTAGTTAGTGCTAATCTGGTGGTTAGCCTAATTAAACCAGCGCCACGTCTGCCCGCCGTAGTTGGCCGGCGGCAACCAAAACCACGGCGGAAGCTCACCGGAGACGCTGCTCCGGCAACGGTTCGACACGCTAAGCGCACCGGTCTGTAGCCCTTCCTCCCGCACATCCAACGGAGGAAGCAGGGGGGCGCAGGTTCGCCGGAGTTGGCGACGGTGTTGAGCCGGGTGGCTGCCAAAGCCACGGGCATGAGGCAGGCATCGCCATGGTGCACGGGAAGGCCAATCGAGACCTCTACGGCTTCCTAGGGACCTGGAGAGCACGCGGGTGCTATGAAGACAAGCGGAAGAGCTCGGGAGCGCGAGGCTCGCCGGCCATGGCAATGGCCCGAGCTCGATGCTCGCGGGGCGATGGCTAGAGGGCGCGGGGAACAACATGAAAAGGGGGAAACGTAGAAGCAGCTCACGGCGGTTCGGTGGAGAAGCACGGCGGGGTCGGGGAGGAGCTGGAGCAAGCGAATCGACGACGACGGTCGTCGGTGCTGAAGCTTGAAGACGACGAAGATGCCAGCGATGAGGGGCTCCAGAGGTCGTGGTCGTTCGCTTGTCGGCGTGTGGTGATGAGGCGGAGCCGATGGGCATGCTAGCTTTGTGAGGGAGGCTCTATGGGCGAGGCAGCAGTTGACGGCGGCGACGAGCTCCGCTCGGGTGGCTACGGCGCGAGCGCTGGGGAGAGAGCGAGGAACCAGAGAGGGGGGAAGATGCAGGCGGTGCCGTGGCGCTCTTGGCGCCCTCCAGCAGCAGTGGCGGCAAGCAGGAGGTGGCCGCGCGCGTGCTGGCGTGCTGAGGCCACAACGCCCCTGCCTAATGGCATGAGGTAGGGGATGACTGGCATCTCCAGTGGGCTGGGCTGCTATAGTAATGGGCTGGCCAGGTATTCTCTCTCTCTCTTTCTAATTTTGTTTCTGTTTTTCTAATTTTTTGCAGTTATTTGTGATTTAGTTTTGACACCAAATCAAGTTTAAACTTCATGAAAATAATTGTGCTAGCTAAGTGGACTTATCCAAAGCCACACAACAATTTTTAGAATTATTGATATTTATTATATAATAAATATATTTATTATATAATAAATATATTTATTATATAATAATTATATATCCAATTCAAATACTTATTGAATTAATTTCAAATGCCCAAAATAAATATTTCTGAGACTCCAAAAATATTGGTTTTAATTTTACCTCTTGCCAATATTTTTACATAATAACAGAACATTTCCATGGACTCATTTGAAAAGATTTTTAATGTTGATTATTTTTAAAAGGTATCCGAGGCTTTGAAAATTCCCTCAATTCAATTTCTTTGAAATTAGAATGATGCATGGATGCTTGATGCAACTAATTACAAACATTATTCTAGGGTTGTGACACCCACCCCCTAGGGCGCACCCCCGTGCCTCGTGGACCCCATGTAGTCTCCCTCCACTTATTCTTGCACCCACACACTTCGTCTTCCTCCAGAAAAAATCATCCACCAGCTCAAACCCGAGTTCTAGCTCGTCTTGCTGCCATTTTCAAAGCTCCATTCACAAAACTGCTTTGGGGGATTGTTCTTTGGTATGTGACTCCTCCAATAGTCCAATTAGTTTTTGTTATAGTGCTTTATTTATTGCAATTTTTTGCTACTTAGGTGACCCTGTTCTTGAGCTTGCATGTCAAATTTATGTGGTCAAAAGTAGTTTTAATGCATGATATAGCCTCTAGGCACTTGTAGGAGTAGTTGCTATCAATTTTGTTGAGTTTGGTTCACTTTTATTTTGAGTTACTTAAAATTTCAGAACTTTTTCAGAGGAAGAAATATGTTTAGGAAAATGTACCAAGGTGGTTCCTCAAGGAAGCAAGGACCCAGGCCCGCGATACGTGAGCCGGACTATTGATACGTCTCCAACGTATCTATAATTTTTTATTGTTCCATGCTATTATATTATCTGTTTTGGATGTTAATGGGCTTATTTATACACTTTTATGTTATTTTTGGGACTAACCTACTAACACAAGGCCCAGTGCAAATTGCTATTTTTTGCCTATTTCAGTGTTTCGCAGAAAAGGAATATCAAACAGAGTCCAAACAGAATGAAACCTTCGGGAGAGTTATTTTTGGAACAAACATGATCCAAAGGACTTGGAGTGGACGTCAAGAAATCAACGAGGAGGCCACGAGGCAGGGGGGCGCGCCTACCCCCCTGGGCGCGCCCTGCACCCTTGTGGGCCCCTCGTGGCACCACCGACCTACTTCTTCCTCCTATATATATCCATATACCCCGAAAACAACAAGGAGCACCACGAAATCCTATTTCCACCGCCGCAACATTCTGTACCCAAGAGATCCCATCTCGGGGCCTTTTACGGAGCTTCGCCGGAGCGGGAATCAATCACGGAGGGCTTCTACATCGACACCCTAGCCTCTCCGATGATGTGTGAGTAGTTTACTTCAGACATTCGGGTCCATAGTTATTAGCTAGATGTCTTCTTCTCTCTCTTTGGATCTCAATACAAAGTTCTCCTAGATCTTCTTGGAGATCTATTCAATGTAACTCTTTTTGCGGTGTGTTAGTCGAGATCCGATGAATTGTGGGTTTATGATCAAGTTTATCTATGAACAATATTTGATTCTTCTCTGAAATTTTTTATGTATGATTGGTTATCTTTGCAAGTCTCTTCGAATTATCAGTTTGGTTTGGCGTACTAGATTGATCTTTCTTGCAATGGGAGAAGTGCTTAGCTTTGGGTTCAATCTTGCGGTGTCCTTTCCCAGTGACAGCAGGGGCAGCAAGGCACATATTGTATTGTTGCCATCGAGGACAAAAAGATGGGTTTACATCATATTGCTTGAGTTTATCCCTCCGCATCATGTCATCTTGCCTAATGCGTTACTCTGTTCTTATGAACTTAATACTCTAGATGCATGCCGAATAGCGGTTGATGTGTGGAGTAATAATAGTAGATGCAGAATCGTTTTGATCTACTTGTCGCGGACGTGATGCCTATATACGTGATCATGCCTAGATATTCTCATAATTATGCACTTTTCTATCAATTGCTCGACAGTAATTTGTTTACCCACCGTAATACTTATGCTATCTTGAGACAAGCCACTAGTGAAACCTATGGCCCCCGGGTTTATTTTCCATCATATAAGTTTCCAATTTATTTTACTTTGCAATCTTTACTTTCAATCTATAAATACCAAAAATATTTATCTTATTATTATTATCTCTATCATATCTCACTCTCGTAAGTGACCGTGAAGGGCTTGACAACCCCTTTATCGCGTTGGTTGCGAGGTTCTTATTTGTTTGTGTAGGTACGAGGGACTTGCGTGTAGTCTCCTACTGGATTGATACCTTGGTTCTCAAAAACTGAGGGAAATACTTACGCTACTTTGTTGCATCACCCTTTCCTCTTCAAGGGAAAACCAACGCAGTGCTCAAGAGGTAGCAAGAAGGATTTCTGGCACCGTTGCCAGGGAAGTTGCACCAAGTCAAGTCAAGATTTGATCTCCCGTCAACAAGCCATTTCTGGCGCCGTTGCCGGGGAGATCTACTCACAAGTCAAGACATACCAAGTACCTATCACAAACTCTTATCCCTCACACTACATTATTTGCCATTTGCCTCTCGTTTTCCTCTCCCCCACTTCACCTTTGCCTTTTCTTCGCCTTGTTCCCGTATGTATTTTTGTTTCTGTTTCCATGTGCCTTCTATTTGCTTGCATCTTTGCTTGCTAAAAATCTATTGATATGGATCCACTTAAAGGGTTCTACTTGGATCATCTTCGATCCTTATGTGCTTGTGTTGAATCCCCAACTAGCCAAGTTGATGTGAAATCTTTAGATGAGCATGCTCATTTTGTGTGTCATCGTTTGTCTGAAAAGGGGCAGCTCTTATGGTATCAAATAAATAGTTTGCGTGTAGTCTCCTATTGGATTGATACCTTGGTTCTCAAAAACTGACGGAAATACTTACGCTACTTTGCTGCATCACCCTTTCCTCTTCAAGGAAAAACAAACGCAATGCTCAAGAGGTAGCAACTATGAACTACCAAGACAAGCTCAAGTGCGGCCTTGTGAATGGCCGTCAGAAGATTTTATGGTCCAAGTAGGAATTAAGGAGGAATTTGACAGGTATGTGCGTAATGCTGAACTTGAGGGCTTCGTGTTAGATAAGTGCCCCCAATATTATCACCTAACTGATTCCTTTGTGGAGAAGGCTTAAATTTACATCATCATGCAATTCTCACACTGTCCTATTTGATCTCTATGATAAATCTTATACCATGGACTTAGAAGATTTTAATACTGCTTGTAAACTCCCGCAGTGGGGTAATGTTAGTGAACCTCGCAAATCTGAATTTAAAGAATTTCTTGCTAGTATCACTGTGGGGGAATCTAGAGAAATAACACAAGCTACCATAGGGAGCATTCATTTTCCTGCCATACATTATTTTGCTCTCTTTATAGGTAGATGCAATAATGGTAAGGATGAGGCATGTCACATGTGTGTTCCCGATCTTAGTGTTCTCAAGAGTGCTGTATTAGGAGATAAAAATACAACTTGGGGGCTATTGTTGCATGTAGGTTGCATCTTAACGATTTAAGTGGAGATTTGTTCGGTGGAATTTATGCAACCCGTTTAGCTAATTTTCTCGAGATACCCGTACATGAAAATGATATGGAGTTGCCTCCTGCTTATCTATATTTTAATGCTATGGCTCTCCATCAGTTTATTGAGAGGAATGAACAACCTCTCCTGTATCGACTAATCTTTGACAGACATCACACTGTCCATGTTGCTTTCCTTGCTCCTACTTTCTTTGACTTTCAGACAAAAGGGAGATATGTTATAACCAGGGAGGAGGTGAACGAGTACGAGAGGCGGTTGGAGGCAGCTCGCCTCCAAGCTGTAGCTCTTCAGGCAGTAGCTGCTACATCTCAGTACGACCCAAGCTTCAACTTTGGATATCCACCAGGCCATCCATGGCCATAGACCAACTTAGGCCAAAAGCATAAGCTTGCGGGAGTATGTATTCCTCATCGACATTACATTCATGTTCACACACTCATGCCAGTTGTCGATGCTCATACTTTTTCATTGTATCATCCATGCTAGTTTATTTTATGTTTTAAGCTTTCTTCTTGTGTGTTTGAAAAACCTTAAGAAAAACAAAAAAATAGTTGTAGCTTTTAGCTAAGTTTACTTTCCATGCCTGTAGTAGTAATAACTAAAAGAAAACCCAAAAAGATTTCTCGTTCTTCTTTTGCTTGTTGGGAGGTTACCCATGTAAATAGTTTTGTTTCTTTTCTTTGGGGTCGAGAGGAGAAGACCATAATGAAAATGTTGAGTGGCACTCATATGCATTATTGTTGATCTAACAAAGAGCCCATATTACCTTGTCTTCTCCCTTGAATTGAATGCTTGCAGATTCCAGCTTAGTCCAATGCACACGCACTATTATTATTATCCACACCGTTCGGTTGTGCAAGTGAAAGGCAATAATGACTATATATGATGAACTGATTGAGATGAGAGAAGCTGGTATGAACTCGACCTCTCTTGTTTTTGTAAATATGATTAGTTCATCGTTCCTATTTCAGACTATTATGAATGAAACATGTTTGCAATGACAATTAGAGATTATAGTTTCTCATGCCATGCTTAATTTGCTAGGAGTTTATAATGGTTTACCTTGCATGCCAACATGCTATTAAAATGGTTGTGATGTGGTATGATAGGGTGGTATACTCCTCTGAATGACTCGAGTGGCTTGACTTGGCACATGTTCACGCATGTAGTTGAAAAAAAATCAACATAGCCTCCATGATATTTATGTTCATGGTGAATTATATCCTACTCATGCTTGCATTTAGTGTTGATTAATTTTAATGCATGTTCATGACTATTGTCGCTCTCTAGCTGGTCGCTTCCTAGTCTGTTTATATCCTTCACTTGTACTAAGCGGGAATACTGCTTGTGCATCCAACTCCATAAACCCCAAAAGTTATTCCATATCACTACAAAAAAGACACATCTATGACATTTTGGGCCGAACGAATTTTTTTCCTGTCATACCTATGACACTTCTATGACAATAATTGTGACAAAACCCAGTATCATCATAGATGTGGTGGGGTCCTACTTCTATGACAAAAAATCATGATAGGAAATGGGCTTTTCATCCTGGGCGGGCCGGAGACGCAGTTGCATGACATTCTTTGGGCCGTCCATGACGGGAAAAAATCGTGGTAAAAGCCAGGGCGCGGAAAATATCGGGGAGTCCCCGGTTATGATGGGTGGTTGGGGGCTGAGCGATGCGCGTTTCTCTCGTATGTACGCGCGTGTGTGCGAGGCGTTGGGCTCTAACTGAACCCGAGCGAGGCATTGGGCTCTAACTGAACCCGAGCGATTGCACTGCAGTGTAACATCCCCAGCAACACACTACTGTAATCCCTTATGATTAGTGCCAAGTCTTCTTGACTTATGAAGCTTAACCATGTTGGGATAATATCTCATTTCAAATTCCTTCTCTGAATTCCATTCAAAAAAAATGCAAAATGAAGTTGATCAAAACTTGTTGGAAAAATGTTCACCTTTTAGCAAATAATCCAAAACTATTTACTGTTAAGGAACACAACATCATCATCAACTCTAAATGGGCCTAATGCATTTTAACACAGCAAAAATAGCCTTTAAAATGCCCTTTTCTTTATTGTGTAAATTCAAATGAACTCCAAAAATGCCCAAACTTTTTGTGGCAGTGCTGGATATTGCAAAGTAATTATGTGACCAAGTTTCACATTTTTGCAAAATCTTATGGAAGCTAAAAATATTAATGAACCCCTTTTTGTAAAAAGGAACTAAAAAAGGCCACTGTGCACTGGCCTAAGTGCACAGTGCCTAGAGCCTAGCCCACCACGGCCTCCTCCTCCTCCCCCCTATTCTCTGTTCAAGCGACCAAGGCACGCCCGCCGTTGCCGCCGAACCCACCTCACCGACCACGCCGCTACAGGCGCCGTGGGTGGATAAAGATCCACCTCTCCTCCCCCTGGCCTCCTCATCCATTCGCCCCTCCTCGCTCTCCCTTGTTCACCCCTCTTCTTCTCTGTCTCGTTCGCCCATGCGCGGTCATCGACGCGCCGCCGTCGATCCCACGGCCACCGCCTCCCGATCGCCTCACCGACGCGCCCTACCGCTCCGCCTCGCTCGGCTGCCTCGACTACACCTCGTCATCGAGCTCGGGAACGACTGCACGCTCGGGATCGACCTCACATCCCCTTCTCGGTTGCCGGCGCCTGCCGTCGTCTCCGTCCAATGCTGTTGCTCCTAAGCTCGCACGGGCCTTTCTTGGGCGCACAGTGAGCTCCTCCCTTCCTCCTTTCCTCTCCTCGTGCCATGCTTTTCGCCGTAGCTAGCTCACCCGCAAGCCGAGCTCCGCCGTCTGCCATTGCCGTCGTAGGGCTCGCCACCGAGCTCCTCCGCTCGAGCTAGTAGCTCCGACGAGCTCCTGGAGCGCCGTAGACCCCGCCTAGTTGGTTAGTTTGGCCGCTCATGCGCCCTAACACTGAACCCGCTCGCGCCCGTACTCCGGTGCCATTTCTACTCGTCGCCGGCGCCGTTCCGGTCGTTCCCGGCCCCGGCCGTCGCCTCCATCTTGCGTACGACGTCGAACCGCGTCGGACGCACCTAGCTACGACCCCGGAAATCCCCTGTGCGCGAAACCCGACCCCTCTCCCGACGCGTGCCGCCGCGGGAGGCTCGCCGGAGCACTTCCGGCGCCGACGCCGGCGAGGCTGACCTGGCGCTGATGTATGGGGCCCGCTAAGCCACTGACGGGTGGGCCCAGTTGACTCGTTGACTGAGTCAACCCACTTACATGTGGGACCGAGTCAATAAAACGATTTAGATAAATAGAAAATATGTTAATTAAATTGATTAATTAATCTATTCACCAATTAGACACTGACAGTGGCCCCCGCTTGATAATTAGTATTAGACAAGTCCAATTAACACTGTTTAATTAGTCCAGTTACTGACCAGTGGGTCCCACTAGACCCACAGGTTAGGTTTGACCCCAGTCAACCGTCCTGTTGACTGCTGACATCACCTCTACATCATGCTGACGTCATATTCCATTTTTGTTAATATAAATAAATCTAGAAAATTGTTTAAACTTTGAAAATTAATAGAAAATAAACCGTAGCTCGGATGAAAATGTTTTCTACATGAGAGTTGCTCAGAAAAATCCAACAAATCCGAATACACGGTCAGTTCATCTGTCACATGCCCCTAGCATGCTGAACATGGAATTTCCCCCCTCTTTTTCTCTGTCCGGAATCCAACTAACATTGGGAATTCATTCTCAGATGTTTATCCCCTCCATCTGCAATGTGTAGTACTATGTTAGGGCAACCCTAGCTCTGCCTATCATCATGTTATGCCTTGTGATGCATTGTTTGCTCTGTATTTACTGTTTCTTCCCCCTCTTCTCTCTAGTAGACCCTGAGACCAATGATGCCGCTATGATCGACTACGTCACCGACGACCCCTCCTTCTTGTCTGAGCAACTAGGCAAGCAAACCCCCCCTTGAGCATTCCGATATCGCCCATTTCTTTCCCTCTCATGGTTGCATTAGAACTACTACTTCTTTCTGTATGATCCTACTCTGATGCATAGCCTGTTGTTGTTGTCTGCTTTCATACCTTACCTACCTATCCTAAACTGCTTAGTATAGGTTGGTTAGTGATCCATCAGTGACCCCCACCTTGTCCCATTTGCCCCGCTTTATGTTCGATGACTCGATCAACGTGATTAACGTCCAGGCCCCAACACCGCACACACACCCCCTTAGTTGTACAACTCTGTAGAGTAACCATCGAGTGCCGAGGGTGGAACCTCTTACATCGCTCCTGATGAGACCTCTGTAGTGTAGCTATCCGGTCGTGGTCATCGAGAGTGATTTCCTCCTTAACCACTTCCATTACGGCTCTGTCATGCAACCCCTCAAGTGTGAACCTTGAGGGTGGATCCTCTTACCTTCACCTTGATGATAACATCGAGTCGAATTCGCCGGGGGTGATTCATCGGGTTTCCCCTTGGTGTTAGACACACAATTACTATGGTTACTATGACTTTGCACTGAGCCATGTTACTAAAGACGGGTTGGCCCTGAGGGGTACTCGCGCGAGCTTAATTGTGAGTGATGTGGAGTCGGGTTGACCTGGAAGGTGCCCGCAAGATACTTACGAGGCGTGGTCGGGCATTCTTAGCCCTTGTCGCAAGTACTCGAGACGGGGCAACAAGGTCACATCTTTCGTGAGTCTCTGCTTGTTACCGCATGTTCCTAATCCACTATGATTTGGATATTTGATCCGAGGGGCCTGTGGCCTGATAGAACTAACCATCACGGGGGCATTGTATGGGCGTTCTACGTCATATGCAACAGTCGAAGCTTAATAGAGGTCAGCGACTGAGCGGCGCGCGCCGGGTTGGACTAGTAAGCTCCTGCCTTGTTGAAGGAGGTAGCTAGGTCTGCTCATCGGCCGCCCACGCAACGTGCAGGAGTTCCCGGGGAGATGGCCCATGACCCCTGGGGGCATAGGTTTAGTCCGGCGTGCAGACCTCTCTATTAAGCCTAGGTCAGGTTGCGGCGTATTGTTTGGCTGAGGCCGGGCATGACCCAGGAAAGTGTGTCCGACCGAAGTTAATCAAGCATGGTGGGTAAGTTGGTGCACCCATGCAGGGAATAAAACATCTATCGAAAGCCTGTCCTACAGTAACGGACACTTGGAGTTGTATCTCGATCGATACAACTAGAACTAGATGCTGATGAGAATTGGATTGTGATGATAACTGGATAGTATGGCTCTGGGATTGCTTTCTCGCAGGGAGTCGAGAAAGGATCTCTGGCCGAGGTTGATAACACTACTACTTTACATTATGTTGATCTGTACTCTTCTATATGTTGCAAGATGGTTGAAGACGCTAGTCTTCGATAGGCTAGGCTTTCCCCTTCTCTTCTGGCATTCTGCAGTTTAGTCCATAGATACAGCCCTTTTCCTTTGATACAGATGCATACTTAGTTTAGATCTGATGTAAGTCTTGCGAGTACTTTGGATGAGTACTCACGGCTGCTTTGCTACCTCTTTTCCCTCATACCCGATTGTTGCGACCAGATGACGGATCCCAGGAGCCAGACGACACCACTGAAGACTACTACCCCGAGGGTGCCTACTACTACGTGACGGCCGCTGACGACATGGAGTAGTTAGGAGGCTCCCAGGCAGGAGGCCTTGCCTTTTCGATCGTTGTTGCTTTGTGCTAGCCTTCTTAAGGCAAACTTCTCTAACTTATGTTTGTACTCAGACATTGTTGCTTCCGCTGACTCTTATGTTTTCGAGCTTATGTATTCGAGCCCTTGAGGCCCCTGGCTTGTAATATAAAGCTTGTATTATTTTAATTTGTGTCTTTAGTTGTGTTGTGATATCTTCCCGTGAGTCCTTGATCTTGATCGTACACATTTTTGTGTATGATTAGTGTACGATTGAATCGAGGGTGTCACATGCAGCCTACGCGTTACTGAACCCGAGCGATCGATCGATGGCTGTTAACTGAACCCGATTGAGCGATTCCTTCACTACTGCTGCTAACTGAAGTCGATCGATGCTGCCTCTGGATGAATAGTGAGTGTTGCTTGGGGGGTTTGGATGAACAGTTCCTAGTGGGGGTGGATGAACAGGACCCCGTGGTGTTGCCTCTGGATGAACTTTACCCCGATCGACCAAGCCGGTTGGGGCTGGATGAATAGGACCCCGTGGAGGGCGGGATGAACAGGACCACCCCGTGGAGGGCGGGATGAACGAAAGACGATGGAGGGCAGGATGAACAGTAGCCCGTGGAGGGGTGGTTGAAGAGGAGCCCATGAATAGGGCTGGTTGAACAGTAGCCGGTGGAGTAGCGCACGGTGGAGGCTGGATGAACAGGAGCCCATGGATGAACAGTCGCAGGTGGAGGCTGGAGGAGGTCGACGGTGGATGAATAGTAGCCCATGGAGGCTGGAGGGGGTCGATGGTGGAGATGAACAAGACCCCCATTTTGACCGTAACGCTCCAACACAAGTCTATTTCCTCCGTTTTGTGGTACGCCACACCCCTCCCGATCAACAGGACCCCCGTTTCGACCATAGGATGTCTGTTTCCTCCGTTTTGCGATACGCCAGACCCCTCCCTATGAACAGGATCCCGTTTCAAACATGGCCGGTCGAACACAATGTCGTTTCCTCCGTTCTGCGGTACACCAGGCCTTGTTTCCATCGGTTGTTCCGTCCAAGCTCTCCTAATGAACACAACGACACATTCCGTTCTGACCCAGCCGGTTGGCTCCCCATGAACATGACGACGATGATGTTTCTCCGTTCCGACCCAGCCATGTACATGAGCCCTGGCCGTACGTATGCGCAACTAGGCGTCCGAGACCCTCCCATATGTACGTATGTGGCCGTATTTTCTTTCTTGCACATTGGCTGTTGTTCGTACGTGTACATGCTACGTGCGCGCCTCTACTACGACACATGCGCGCCTCTACATCGATCAGTATGTATGTACATGTTTGCGACCAGAATGACAACGCTACGTATGCTTCAACCAGGTGGGTCCCGACTGTAAGGCACTTCCTTCCTTGCAAATATGTAGCTGGTGGGTCCCAGCAGTCAGGGGCATGAATCGTTTTTTCTTTGCCCGGATGCACTTCCTTATGTGCGAAGATGTAGCTGGTGGGTCCCAGCAGTCAGGGGGAAACGTTTTTTCGCGAAATACGGTGGCCCTTCCGGTGGGTCCCCGCTGTCAGGTGGAGGAATAATTATTTTGCACGTAATAAGGAGGCACTTCCTTGCTGCGGTCATGGACCCAGTTGTCAGCCTCTCCACGTACAGTCCACGTCTAATGGAAGCTGTTCCTTGACCATGTTGACCACGCCGTGCCGAGAGCACCAGGGCGGTGGACGACGGCGAGGACTAGGAAGGGGATGACGCAGAGACGTGGAAGACGCGACAGTGGATGCCCACGAGTAGAGGAGTATGAGGGTTCACTGGTTCGCTGCGGTGTGAGGCCGCCGTCACCACAGAATAACAGGGGGTGTGGGTGAGTAGAGGAATGGCCTAGCCAGCGGTGGGAGTAGTAGGGGCGGTGAGGCCTCCGTCGCATTGCTGCCGGCCACGGGAGGCAGGAGCACGAGGCACGACCGGCGCTGGTTTGGGTGGCTGTAGCAAGAAGACCTGAGGTTGAAGAAGCACTACGGCTGTTGGATGGACATCGTACGGTCAGTGGAGCTAGAATTGTGCATATTGACTAAGTTGACAAAGCCCTCTGTCCCCGTCAACTTAGTAGGCTCACAAGTCAGCCTGCCACTATACTGGGTCCCAGCTAGCAGGGGGTATTCATTTTTTTGTGCATAATAGGGAGGCACTTCCTTGCGTGCGAAGATATAGCTGGTGGCTCCAAGCGGTTAACGGCGGTAACGTTTTTTTTTGCGAAATACAAAGGCCCTTTTGATGGGTCCCAGATGTCAGGTGGAGGAATCATTATTTTGTGTGTAATAAGGAGGCATTTCCTTGCGCGCGGCCGTGGACCCAGCTGTCAGCCTCTCCACGTACAGTCCACTTCAGATGCATGTCGGTCATTCACCATGTTCACCAGGCCGCGCCGAGAGCACCAGGGCGGTGGACGACTGCGAGGCCTAGGAAGGGAACGACACGGAGGCAGGGAAGACTCGGTCGTTGTTTCCCACGCGAAGGGGATTACGACTGTATTAGGGTTTACTGGTTCATCTGCCGTCGCTGAAGAATAACAGCAGGTGTGGGTGAGTAGAGGGATGGCTAGGCCAGTGATGAGAGTATGGTGGGGCGGTGAGGCCTGCGCGGCAGCACAACTAGCCGCGGCAAGGAGGGAGCATGTAGTCCCATCAGCGCTTGTTTGGGTGGCTGGAGCAGGAAGAGCAGAGATTGAAGAAGCATGACGGCCGTTGGATGGAAATCCAACAGTCACTGCTTGTGCGTCAACCTTTTTTTAGGAAAGCCTCAAATCTGTGGAAAACATCATACATCCCATCTGGCATTATTTCTAATAATTTACAGTCCATTTGCTAAATCTTAAGGTTTTTTTGGAGCCCATATTCTTTTTCTTAGCATTACAGCCCATATTGTGGCCACGGTTAAAAAATTATACGAAATTTTGCATATTTTGGTGTGGTCCGAACTTTTTTTAATACCGAAATTTCAAGTCACATTTGAACTGATTTTAAAAATAAATGTATATCAATATAAAATCCAACAAATTGTCCACGCATAAAAATCAATGCAATTTAAAATCTCGAAATGAAAAAAAAAATTTGAAACTAATTGCTGATTTGATGTGTTTTAAAAATGTACATCCCATTTCTCATTACTAATAGGCCCTTTTCTTGGCCAGCCAAATGAAGCTCTCCTCGTCTTGAAAGATTTGCAGCCCAACAGGCCTGACAAAAGAGACTTACTTGGCAAATCACAAAAAAAACTGGGCTGTGGCCGTGGACCTAGCTGTCAGCCTCTCCATGTACAGTACTCTTCCGATGGAAGTTGATCGTTGACAACATTGACCATGCCGCACCGAGAGCATCAAGGCAGTGGACGACGGTGAGGCCTAGGAAGGGGATGACGCGGAGCCGGGGAAGACGCGGCAGTGGATGCCCACGCGGAGAGGAGTACGAGGGTTCACCGGTTTGGCTGCGGTGTGAGGCTACTGTCGCCGCAGAATAACAGGGGGTGTGGGTGAGTGGAGGGATGGCCTGGCCAGCGATGGGAGTAGTATGGGGGTGGTGAGGCCTCCGCGGCAGCATAGACGGCCACATGAGGCAGGAGCAGGCGGCACGACCGTCGCTGCTTTGGGCGGCTGGAGCAAGAAGACCAGAGGTTGAAGAAGCACTATGGTCGTTGGATGGACATCGTACAGTCACTGGAGCTAGAATCGTTCATATTGACTAAGTTGACAAAGCCCTCTGTCCCCGTCAACTTAGTAGGCCCACAAGTCAGCCACCCACTATGGTGGGTCCCAGCTAGCAGGGGGTATTCATTTTTTGTGCGTCAAAAGGAGGCACTTCCTTGCGTGCGAAGATATAGCTGGTGGGCCCGACTTGTCAGCGGGGGGAACGTTTTTTCCACGAAATACAGAAGCGCTTCCCGTGGGTCCTAGCTGTCAGGTGGAGGAATCATTATTTTGCGCGTAATAAGGAGGCATTTCCTTCGGTGCGGCCGTGGACCCAGCTGTCAGCCTCTCCTCGTATAGTCCACTTCCGATGGATGTCGTTCATTGACCACGTTGACCAGGCCGCACCGAAAACACCAAGGCGGTGGACGACGGCGAGGCCTAGGAAGGGAACGGCACGGAGGCAGGGAAGACTCGGCAGTTGTTTCCCACATGGAGGGGAGTACGATGTACAAGGGTTTAATGGTTCGTCTACCATCGCTGGTGAATAACAGCAGGTGTGGGTGAGTAGAGGGATGGCTAGGCCAGCGATGGGAGTACGGTGGGGCGGTGAGGCCTGCGCGGCAGCATAGCCGGCCGCAGGAGGAGGGAGCAAGCAGTCCCGCCGGCGCTTGTTTGAGCGGCTGGAGCAGGAAAAGCAGAGATTGAAGAAGCACGATAGCCGTTGGACGGATATCCAACAGTCACTGCTCTAGTGCGCATTATTTCTAATAATGTACATCCCATTTGCTAATTATTAAGAATTTTTTGGAGCCCATCTTCTTTTTGTTAGCATTACACCCCATATTTTGGCCACGGTTAAAAAGTATACAATTTTTTTGCATATTTCGGTCGGTCAACTATTTTTAATCCCGAAATATCGATTCACATTCAAACTATTTTCAAAAAATAATTTGTATGAATATAAAATCCAAATAATTGCCCACACATAAAAATCAATGGAATTTAAAATCTTGTAATGAAAAAAAAATCGAAACTAATTCCCGGTTTGATGTGTTTTGAAAATGAACAACCCATTTCTGGGCAAACCGAATGAAACTCTCCTCGTCTTGAAAGATTTGCAGCCCAGCAGGGCTGATAAAGCAAGTAGGCCTCGTTTGGGTATTTCTTTAAAAAAATAGAATTGGGCTAGCCATTTTCAGCAAGAAAAAAACACAACTGGGCTCATGGTGTGGTAAACATAAATAAAACCCTGGCTAGACGGGCCGCAACCCCCGCACAACCCCGTTGTTACCCTGATCCGTCGCTAAAACTAGTATAAATAACAATTGCTTGTTCCTCAAAAATAAACTGCGCGACCTTCCGGGTCCCTGGTGATAGCCGCTCGTAGTGTAATTCTCTCGTTTATTGACTACGTTGACAATGGCGTGAGCCCCAGATGTCCAACCATTAGGAGGAACCATATTTTTGGGCTTGTAATATAGAGGCACTTGCTTGCGTACTGCCATGACGCTGGTGGGTCCCTACTATCATCCTCTCCACGTACAGTCATCTCTTTGTTCATCTTGGTTGTTGATGACGTTGACAACGAAAGAGGGCGGCGCACCGCGCACGGTGAGCGAACCAAGGTCGCAAGGCGGAGGATGACGGCGAGGCCTCGGACGGAACGAACAGGAGCCATGGAAGATGTGCTGGTCCAGTCGCAGGCGGAGGGGAGTATGAGGGTTGACTGGCTCGGGTGCGGGTGCGTGTTGGGCTGACGTCGCCGGAGAATAACAGGATGTATGGGGGAATAGAGGGAGGGACTGACCAATGTTGGAGGGTACATACGGTAGGGCGGCGGAGGCGCAGCCAGCCATGGGAGGCAGGAGCAGGCGGAGCCGACGGGGTGGTTTGGTTTGGGTGGCTGGAGGAAGAAGAAGACAAGAGATAGAAGATACATGACAGATGTTGGATGTCAATCCAACGGCTGGTAGGCAGAATCGTTTGTTGACTGGCTAGTAAGTCGACACCACCTTGGATAGGCTATTTCCTCATGGGTCCCAAATGTCAGAATCGAAATCTGTCACGATCATGCAGCCCTTCCTGTGAAAATTTACAGCCCATTTGATGTGCTAGTTGGAAATAAGTTTGTGGGTGCTGGTGGGGGCTAATCACTTGGCTTCTATAATGCATAGTGAGCTCAAGCAGCCGGCGAGTGTGATGTTATTTCCATTGGTTGGGATTTGTTAGTTGTTACAATATTTCACTCTAAATTAAACGACTGGCAAGCCATTTGCCTTGCTTCAAAGAAAATATGACAGTCACAGCTGAGTTGAAAAGGGCAAGAACATCTAACTCCAGCTTACAAACTGTACAAAAGCACGAGGGTTAATTGTTCATCAGGTTTACAAAAAAGCCCAGGTTGAAAAGGGCAACAACATCTGACTCCAGCACTGTTTTTGGCAGTCACAGTCAAATGGATCGGTCAGGTCCATAGAATGAACATCCTGGGTCGTAAAATTTACTGGATTATGACTACAATATGTTGTAAACAGAAGCTCGGCACGTTCAAAAGCTCTTTTGCCCACCTTAAACTCCTTTTTTTGCTCTTCCACATACCCATCCATCAAAACCATGCTACTGATAAACTTAAACCTGATGGACATTAGTAACCTCGCATTCAGCAGGAAGAATGTGACAAATCTAGTGTTTGCACGGTTGGCTACATATCGTTCTAGCATTATTGTCTTCAATCGAATCTCATGAGAAGTGAGAAAATCCCGATGCTTACGAATCCACTGATTGGTTATAACTTTCTTACCCCGTCATGTTGCCTAAATAGACATGAAGATTGAAAATAGTTAAGGTCTAAAAAAAGGAGTGTCAAAAGAGCAATAGCTGAACGGTTAATTCTAGTACACTATATGCGGGCTTCCAATGTGCGTGAAATTATCACCTTTATATACAACTTCTCTAGACATGGAAAGCATTGCAGCAAGCCAATAATCTTGTTCAGATCAAAACTATTCATTTGGATATATAAGATCTTGACAGAATCCAGCACCATTGATAGGCCATCCATATGGAGAAACTCTTCATTGAGCATAGAACATACTATTAGTACAAAATGTGTACTCCAAGATGGCATATAACTTATGCGCAGAAATTTAAAATGCAGCTTATGGTTACAAGTGTAGATGATAATGTAAAGTACCTGAAGAACTATGGAGCCAAACACCATGTTGAAATGAGCACATAGATCATGTATTACACCCAAGGTCTCCAGTTTAGGCGCAGAGAGGACGGTTATTTGCAATGGTGAATAACTAGAATCAGTGATCAACCTTTGAAGTGAAGGGGCATCTTGGATGATGAGCTGCCTTCTGTCAAAACAAATTCCTATTGTTACAAGGTTAGGCGCCTTTATTTGGAGACAACTGATTCTAACTGTGAAAACAAGCACCAAGCACTCCAGGGCAGGGCAACTGGAGTGGATGATGGTGTGCAATGAGGCCTCCGATATACGAACCCGCACAAGTGAAAGTTTCTTCAGAAATGGGAGTCGAAGGTTACCAGATTGTCTAGTAGGTCGCACGACGCAAAGGTGGCGGTGTGGAGAGAGGAGGAAAACCGCGAGATGGACATCGGTGCTGAGGGCACAGGTAGATGGCATTCGGTATCTGGTAGGTGATTTCCAGGGGAATAGTAGAACTCAAGAAGCTGTAGTTCTGTGAATTCAGGGGATTTCAGCTAGGCGTCCACCGTGCAGGGCATGGTATGCTTGCTCAGGTAGCATGACGAGATGCACATGCTTTGAACAGAGCCCTGGTGGGAGGAGATGATGGCTCTGGGTATTTCAAAATAATTGAAGAGAGATAGCTAAGGACAGTCGAGATTAAGGGGCACGGCGCGCCATAGAGGGCGCCACCGAATTGAGAGGACTTGGGTGCGGCAGCAATCCTTGGTGGGAAGAAGCGAGATGATTTCCCCAAGGACGGCGTCCGAGAGATTGCTGATGTGGTCCACCCGAGATTCTACGGGTTGCTGGGATCCGGTGGGGGCGGGGTTGCCGCTTCTCCCTGCACTGCCGGGTGCAGGATCTACAACAGGCATCGCCACTGGCGGGAGCGTCATCTTCTTGGCGCTGGGGTCTTCCGACTCCATTTTCCTCGAGGGTGTCGCATCGCGCTCACGGATTTGAGCAGAGTAACGAATGACGAGCCTAGTTGTAGTGCGAGTGAAGAAGAAGGGGAGCTGGGGTTTTTCTATAGTAGTGAGGAAGAAGGGGAGCTGGGGTTTTCTATAGGAGTGAGGTGAGGAATTTTGGGGTACGAGTGGAGCGAGCCGACGTGAGGTGGGTGGGAGTGAGGAGGAAGAAGAACACCCAGGTTTTGGGGCGGTGTGTTGGGTGTGGGTAGCGCCTCTCATTCAGTAAATATATAGACTATTGAATTGATTTTAATATTTACTAGGGTGGATGGGCTGTTTTGTCTTGGGCCCATAGAAACAATTACTACTAGTACAGTGGCGACACTCTACAGCTACCCAGAAAAACAATTACTACTAGTACAGTGGATACAATATCGCTTCTAGCTCCTCCTAGGTCATCAAAACGTCTCCCTCTACTGAATGTTGTTATACTTTTGTTCACCGACATGCGGGCCATGCAGCGCGCGGGCCCAAATGCCATCCACCAAATTCGAAGGCAGTATACAGGCGGAGATTCACCCCAGACGTAGTGCGGCAATAACGAGTTGTCGTATCACAAAACCCAACCTCCCCGCAGTCTAAGTTTGACGGACAAAGCAACCATCATTTCACTCTTCGCCGAATCCCCTTCTCCCTCACCATCTTCAATAAAGGAAACACTCACATCTGCCATTGTTCTTCTCTCCCAATGAAGGGGAGGTAAGCGGATCCGTGATGTGGGAATATTTTCGTTCAGTGAAAAAAAAGAACTTTTGCAAAGCAGTAACCGATCCTCACTCTTTTTTTTGTTTCATTGTCATTGCGATTGTGTTTTCCTTTCAGTGGTCTCCTAGTATTCATCAGTTTCATGATGGACCAAGGAGAACCAGGCAAAGATCTACCGATATGGGAGCAGACACGGGAGGCTGATCCCCACGAGACAGAGAGCTCCAAGGAGATGGAGGCAGCCACCGAGCCGACCCTAGATACGCTCACGGCCACTACTGAGATGGTCAATGCCCCGTTCCTGATTCAGCCTATTATGAATGAAACATGTTTGCAATGACAATTAGATATTATAGTTGCTCATGCCATGTTTAATTTGCAAGGAGTTTATAATGGTTTACCTTGCTTGCCAACATGCTATTAAAATGGTTGTGATGTGGTATGATAGGGTGGTATCGTCCTCTGAACGACTTGAGTGGCTTGACTTGGCACATGTTCACGCATGTAGCTGAAACAAAATCAACATAGCCTCCACAATATTTATGTTCATGGTGATTTATATCCTACTCATGCTTGCATTTAGTGTTGATTAATTTTAATGCATGTTCATGACTGTTGTCGCTCTCTAGCTGGTCGCTTCCCAGTCTCTTTCTAGCCTTCACTTGTAGTAAGCCGGAATACTGCTTGTGCATCCAATTCCATAAACCCCAAAAGTTATTCCATATCACTACAAAAAAAGACACATCCGTGACATTTTGGGCCGAACAAAAAAAATTTGTCATACATATGACACTTCTATGATGATAATTGTGACAAAACCCGGTATCATCATAGATGTGGTGGGCTCCTACTTCTATGACAAAAAATCATGACAGAAAATGGGCTTTTCGTCCTGGGCGGGCCGGAGACGCAACTGCATGGCATTCTTTGGGCCGTCCATGATGGAAAAAACCATGGTAGAAGCCAGGGCGCGGAAAATATCAGGGAGTCCCTGGTTATGGTGGGTGGTCGGGGGCCGAGCGATGCGCGTTTCTCTCGTACGTACGCGCGTGTGTGCGAGGCGTTGGGCTCTAACTGATCCCAAGCGAGGCGTTGGGCTCTAACAGATCCCAAGCGAGGCGTTGGGCTCTAACTGAACCCGAGCGATTGCACTGCAGGCTACATGTTACTGAACCCGAGCGATCGATCGATGGCTGATAACCGAACCCGATCGAGCGATTCCTTCACTACTTCTGCTAACTGAAGCCGATCGATGCTGCCTCTGGATGACCAATGAGCATTGCTAGGGGGTGGATGAACAGTTCCCGGTGGGGGTGGATGAACATGACCCCGTGGTGTTGCCTCTCGATGAACAGTACCCTGATCGATCGAGTCGGTTGGGGATGGATGAAGAGGACCCCGTGGAGGGCAGGATGAACAGGACCACCCCGTGGAGGGCAGGATGAACAGTAGACGGTGGAGGGCAGGAAGAATAGTAGCCCTTGGAGGGGTGGTTGAGCAGGAGCCCGTGGAGAGGGCTGGTTGAACAGTAGCCCGTGGAGTAGCGCGCGGTGGAGGCTGGATGAACAGGATCCCGTGGATGAACAATCGCAGGTGGATGCTGGAGGAGGTCGACGGTGGATGAACAGTAGCCCGTGGAGGCTAGAGGGGGTCGACGGTCGTGATGAACAGGACCCCCGTTTCGACCATAACGCTCCAACACAAGTCTGTTTCCTTTGTTTTGCGGTATGACACACCCCTCCCGATCAACAGGACCCCCGTTTCGACTGTAGGAGGTCTGTTTCCTCCATTTTGCGGTACGCCAGACCCCTCCTGATGAACATGATCCTGTTTTGAACGTGGCCGGTTGAACACAAGGCCATTTCCTCCGTTCTGCTGTACGCCAGGCCTCGTTTCCATCGGTTGTTCTGTCCAAGCCCTCCCGATGAACACAACGACGCATTCCGTTCTGACCCAGCCGGTTGGCTCCCCATGAAGACGACGACGACGTTGTTTCTCTGTTCCGACCCAGCCATGTACACGAGCCCTGGCCGTACATGTGCGCGAGTAGGCATTCGAGACCCTGCCCGTATGTACATACGTGGCCGTATTTTCTTTCTTGCACACTGGCCGCTGTACGTACGTGTACATGCTACGTGAGCGCCTCTATATCGACCAGTATGTATGTACATATTCGCGACCAGAATGACAACTCTACATATGCTTCGACCAGGTGGGTCCCGACTGTCAGGCACTTCCTTGCATGCGAAGATGTAGCTGGTGGGTCCCAGCAGTCAGGGGGGAATCGTTTTTTTATCCCGGACACACTTCCTTGCGTGTGAAGATGTAGCTGGTGGGTCCCAGCAGTTAGGGGGGAACATTTATTTCGTGAAATACGGTGGCCTGTCCGGTGGGTCCCCACTGTCAGGTGGAGGAATAATTATTTTGCGACTAATAAGGAGGCACTTCCTTGCTGCGGTCGTGGACCTAGCTATCAGCCTCTCCACGTACAGTCCACGTCCGACGGAAGCCGTTCTTTAACCATGTTTACCACGCCGCACCGAGAGCACCAGGGTGGTGGACGACGGCGATGCCTAGGAAGGGGAGGACGCTGAGCCAGGGAACACGCGACAGTGGAAGCCCACGCGTAGATGAGTACGAGGGTTCACTGGTTCGCTACAGTGTGAGGCTGTCGTCGCCGCAGAATAACAGGGGGTGTGGATGAGTAGAGGGGTGGCCTAGCCAGTGGTGGGAGTGGTAGGGTGCGGTGAGGCCTCCGCCGCATCACAACCAGCCACAGGAGGCAGGAGCACGAGGCACGACCGGCGCTGGTTTAGGCGGCTGGAGCAAGAAGACCAGAGGTTGAAGAAGCACTACGACCGTTGGATTGACATCATACGATCACTGGAGCTAGAATCATTCATATTGACTAAGTTGACAAAGCACTCCGTCCCCGTCAACTTAGTAGGCCCACAAGTCAGCCTCCCACCAAGGTGGGTCCCAACTAGCAGGGGGAGTATTCATTTTTTTGTGCGTAATAAGGAGGCACTTCCGGTGGGTCCGAGCTGACAGCGGGGGGAACGTTTTTTTAGCAAAATACGGTGGCTCGTCCGGCGGGTCCCAGCAGTCAGGGGGGAAACATTTTTTTCGCCAAATACGATGGCCCTTCTGGTGGGTCCCAGGAATAATTATTTTCCACGTAATAAGGAGGCACTTCCTTGCGGCTGCCGTGGACCTAGCTGTCAGCCTCTCCACGACAGTACTCTTCCGATGGAAGTCGTTCCTTGACCATGTTGACCACGCCACGCCGAGAGAACCAGGCGGTGGATGACGGCGAGGCCTAGGAAGGGGACGACGCGGAGCTGGGGAAGACGCCGCAGTGGAAGCCCACGCAGAGAGGAGTACGAGGGTTCACTGGTTCGGCTGCGGTGTGAGGCTGCCGTCGCCGCAGAATAACAGGGGGTGTGGGTGAGTAGAGGGATGCCATGGCTAGCGGTGGGAGTAGTAGGGGCGGTGAGGCCTGCACGGGAGGCGAGAGAAGGCGGTCCCGCCGGCGCTGGATTTGGCGGCTGGAGCAAGAAGATCAGAGATTGAAGAAACACGACGGCCATTGGATTGACATCCAACGGTTACGTCTGCTAGAATCATTTGTTGACGTATATCATAACTAAAAAATCTTGCATACGCATCGACATAATAGGCCCATAAGTCAGACCATTCCCTCTTTTTTTAGTAATTCATATATAGCTCATTGCGACTTCTTATGCAATTTATTGCAGTCCGTTTTTTGGTTGGCCGGGGCCAATTTCGCATATTTCTGTGGGTTCCAAACTATTTTCCATACCGAAATTTCGAGCCAGATTTAAAGTACTTTGAAGATATATTTAAATTTGGTTAATGCCCAGTGAAATAGGAATCTGAAAATGTGAAAAAATTCAGAAATTATAAAGTAATTGCCAATTTGTCATCTGTTTTTATATTTACAACCCATTTCATATTACTTTCTAGATTTGCAGGCGTCTTGAATGAGTTGCAGCCCATCAGGGCATAGAAAAATAAGTAGGCCTGGATTGGGTATTCTTCAGAAAAAATAAACTAGGCTCATTTTCACAAAGAAAAAATAGCTGGGCTGGTCACATGGTGAACATAAAATATAAACTGGGCTAGACGGGCCACGACCTAGTTCAAACCATGCTCCATCTCAACAATAACAAAAAAATACTGCTCGAGCTGCTACGTCCCAGGTGTTAGCCGATCTTGTGCTATTCTCTTGTCTATTGACTATATACGCTCACAATGTCATGGGTCCCAGATGTCAGGAAAACACTAGGAGGAAGCATTTTATTTTTCCATACGCTGACATGGTGGGCCCTAATGTCATCCTCTGCACGTACTTCTGCCGATTCCTGTTGTTTGTTGACCATGTTGACAACACGAGAGGGAGGCGCCGCGGCGAGCGCAACAAAGCGCGCGGAGGACGACGGCGAGGCCTTGGACGTTGATGTTAACGATTTAGGAGACGGTGGGGCGGTGATGCGTGCGCTGAGGCGCAGCCAGCCGTGGGAGGCGGAAGCAGGCGGCCCCACCTGCGCTGGTTTGGTTTTGGCGGCTGGAGGAAGATAGGACTAAAGAAATATGACAGACTGTAAAAGCAGTAGGAGTACTTAACAACCTTAACTAAAACCAGCAGGGGCACTTAACAACCATAGCTGAAAGCAGTATGAGTACTTATACAGGTTCAACCGTACAAAGCACGCCTCGAACAGTGCTACTTTGCCTACAGTTAACCAAGGGTGAGGCCGCCAAGCCCGCGCATCCACAACCTTCTGAAAGCGGCTTCATCTCGCAATGTGGTCAATAAGTAGGATATTCGCTTTAGATCCATAGAAAAGCAGGAACATAATCTGCTATCCTATTCTCCAAGATGGACGGGCCTTCATTATTTGAGACCACCCATGAATAACTATCTTTTCACCTCCAAGGGGAATGGAGTAGGTCGACATAAACATCATGTTGACCAAGCGCAAGTCTGACCCGACCATGGTCAGGCATCTGTATAGGAACAATAGAACTGGGCAGTTTCTGTTTCAAGAAGATCACAGCTGTAAAATTGTGTATAAGCAATAGTTTATGAACAACATATATAACAGGAAATAGCTCATACCATAAGTTTCTCGACATAGTTGGACCTGTTCAACGTGTGCAGCAGTGGCACATATATCCCACGTGGCCTTCCACCATTGAAATGCCCCACAAGGACCTCAAGACGATCAATAAAGTGTAGGAACTTGTGGATGTCGTCCCAGTCAACTTCAGTGCCATCAGTAATAGCCATGTTGTTACAGAATAACAAACGAGCAGCCTACTTAACTTTGAAAAAAGCTACACATGCCACCAATTATAAGAAAATATTAGTTAGAAGTAGCATCTTCGTGAGAGATTCGTTGCTACTTCTAAAGTTAAATTGTGATCAGTTAGACAGAATAGGTGGATTAAGAAGTAATCGAGGCAACAAGCAATAACCAGATACAAAACTAACATGGATGAACAATAGGAACGACGTCGGGGTGGAAGATCGCAGCAAAGATGAGACCAAGTTCCGCTATTTCCATCAACATTTGTGCGCCAACTTTCAGTCTATAACACTTGAGAAAGTTTATCCAAGTTCGACCATAAAAAAGCAGCGATCTTCTAGGTTCATGAACCTAACTCGAAACTTATATCCATGGCTTGTCTTCACTATTACCATTAAACTAGTGTATTCAGTTATGGCAAGGCCGAGCATCTTGAGTACTTGTGTTTTCGCAGAGCAAGGAATGCACTGCAGGAAAAGTAATATGAGAACACAATGTATTCCCTATATCCAAATCTAGAAATACTTTCCTCCTTCACGTCAGTGTTAACAATGGTACTAGTACCTTTTATCCAAATATAGCAATCCAAATTTCCAAATTAGTCGACATCATGTTCAAAAAACCCCACCCTCCCGGATAGAAAAGACGATTCTAGGAACATACTGTGTGCATTTTAAAATCCTGTGTTAGGATGAGAAGGAACAAGTGTGGCGTCTTGCCGAGGGCGCAGAAACCTGTAGGGTTCTCACACTTTGGGCACTGCAAATGAAACACACTAGATTCAGTAGGAAGAAAAATGCATCAACGGCGGCGGCTGCCATCCTAGGAGTACCCTTGGCCAAGGGACTTGGAATTATCGGGGATGGATGAAGAATTCGTACCAGGTTCTCCATGAGAAAACCCTATGCAATCGTCGAGTGGGGGTTTTCTCTGAACAAGCAGACAAGGGAGAAGGGATTCAGGCCGAGTGAAATATTGCCGCTTCGTCTGTCCAGCTTACTACTAAAGCTGGAAAGGTGGGGGGTTTGTGATTTGATGGCTCATTGGGCATTAATGCGGCGCTACTACCGGGGTGTGTCTACCGTGCAGTTGTGCACTCTAATTTGGTGCATATGGCATGTGGACCCCGTTGCCAGATGCCCCACATATCAGCGCAAGGAAGTAGAAAGACAAGAGTAACTAGTTATTACACATAAATATATTTTTGACAGAGAGATATTCCCTCTGTAAAGAAATATAAAGATCTATTATATCACAACTTTATACATAAGAAAAATCAATGGGAATATATATAACATATATAATTTAAAAAAATAGAGTTTTTTTAACACGGTATAGACGAGTTGGTGATGATGGTGTGCCTGTCAACCTGCAATATAGGCCGTCCGATTTATATCTGATGGATAGGAAGGAAACTATGGCAATTTTGCAAAAAAGGTAGCCATACACCTCTCCGCATTTGCCAATAAGGCCTTCCCTCATTCATCCTTTTATCTCACAAGATAAAATACTCATACAAATGCATCTTGATGTTACGTGCAATGCACGGGCATTATGGGGGTTCAGCTGAGAAATACTTAGACAGGCTCACGGTTCTGGACATTGGGCCACAGGTCGGTGGGCCTGCATGTTTCGGGCCCATGTGTTCTACCTCATCACTTTTCATATTGCAAGCAGTCGGTACGGCGCTGGTTTTAGATGTTGTCGCAAGGCGAATACACAAAATTGAATAAAGCACAACAGCTGTTGGAATGAAATCAAACGACAGTTCCTAACCAACAATCAGAGTTGCAATTCTATCAATGATACTGTCGCACTACTTATACACACAGGACACTTGTTTCACCATGCCAGATTATTACATCAAAATCTCTCGGTGGATAGATCAGTTCGGCAGTACTGAAGAATTTCAAAGTTGATTTGGACCAGCACTCCTTGCCGAGAAAGTTCGATTTTGACATCATCCCCTACCACAAGATATGATTTAGATTTGAGCCTTGACCATTATTTAGCATCAATCATCATGCGACCATCCTTTGTACTTACGGTATATTGAGCAGGTTCATTCACACCAAGGCTGCTCATGGTAAGAGAAACTTGGCCGTTGTCGCCTGGGTTGTTGATCGACTCCCTCATTGCTCTAGGAATTCTCTGTTTGCAAACAAGAAGACATACCCAAACAGTTAGATCAACACATTGAATCATGCAAAACAACATGCAAATAAAAAGAATGAAACACTTGGGCAGCCAATGCTTACCAAGAAGGTGGACATGTCGGTTTTTGTAAGGACTTTGGTATATGAAGTGTGAACTGCAGCCCAGTCTGTTGTCGGTGCAACTGCTTGTTCGGTTGCCGCTTCACGGGCTGGAGTAGATGCAAGTGCAAGTGTTGGTGTAGGTGCTGAAGCTGATGCTGCTGCCGGAGATGGTGATCCTTGTAGAGCTGGTGCCGGTATTGGAGCAGGTGCCGATGTCGATGCCCGATCCTCTGGTAGATCAGCCTGATCCGCTGACGCGGTCGGTGCCCAATCCTTGGTTGGATCAGACTGAGCTGCTGCCGCTATCAGTGCTACAGCAACTGCCGGTGCTCGACACGTTTCTGAAGGTGGTACCAATGTGCGAGACAACGGCGATTGAGGGAGTCCTGGATTAGGGGGTCTCCGGACAGCTGGACTATATCCTTTTGCCGGACTGTTGGACCATGAAGATACAAGATTGAAGACTTCATCTCATGTCCGGATGGGACTTTACTCGGCGTGGAAGGCAAGCTAGGCAATACGGATATGTATATCTCCTCCTTTGCAACCGACCTTGTGTAACCCTAGCCCCCTCCAGTGTCTATATAAACCAGAGGGTTTTAGTCCGTAGGACACAATAACATACAATCATACCATAGGCTAGCTTCTAGGGTTTAGCCTCTCTGATCTCGTGGTAGATCTACTCTTGTACTACCCATATCATCCATATTAATCAAGCAGGACGTAGGGTTTTACCTCCATCAAGAGGGCCCGAACCTGGGTAAAACATCATGTCCCCTGCCTCCTGTTACCATACACCTTAGACACACAGTTCGGGACCCCCTACCCGAGAGCCGCCGGTTTTGACACCGACAGAGGCCCTACTACACGGCCTCCGGATGGCAGTCTCCATGGGCATCCAATGCCTAGAGGTGCATGGGGACTCAAACCTCGCAATATCCCAAATAAATGGAGACTTCGATGCCAAGGATCGAAAAATGGCGGCATATCGCAATGCCGTCCTCAAAATGTCAGCCCAGTTCGAGGGGCTGGAATTCCACCACGTGGCTCGGCAAAACAACCAGGTTTCGGACATCCTAGCTCATATCGGCGCTAAACGCGACCCTGTACCACCAAACATCTTCCTGGAAAGACTGTTTAAACCATCTGTGGTATGGGAAGGGGACACCGGCAAAATTAGTCCGGACCCGGCCACAACCCCAGATACTGAATACTCTGGCACAATCGGAGGCTCTACCGTTGAAATAACACCTTCAGCCCACGTGATAATGGCCGTAATCGCCCCGTGGATAGAACCATTCCTGGCCTACCTAACTAGACAGGAATTACCCGAGGACCAAAATGAGGCTCGCTGCATAGTGCGGCGATCTAAAGCCTACAAGGTCCATGAGGGAGAGCTTTATAAGAAAACCATAACCGGAGTCCTTCAAAGGTGCATCTCCGAAGAGGAAGGGCGGAAGCTGTTGGCAGAAATCCATGCCAGACTCGGCGGCCACCACGCAGCAGCCCGGGCACTTGTAAGTAAGGCCTTCCATACAAGTTTTTATTGGCCGACGGCCCGGGCAGATGCATAGCATCTGGTTCAACATTGCGTTGGTTGCCAGCTTTTTGCAAACCAAACCCACATGACACCTACCGCCCTCCAAACCATCCCCATTACTTGGCCCTTTGCGGTCTGGGGGCTCGATATGGTCGGAACCCTCAAGGGGGAACCCATAAGAGAAAATACTTACTAGTCATGGTGGACAAATTCACCAAATAGATAGAAGCCAAACCTGTCAAAACGGTTGAATCCGGACCGGTGATAGACTTCATATCCGGGGTTGTACACCGTTATGGCGTTCCCCACAGCATCATCACTGACAACGGCACGAACGTTACAGTCGACGAGGTGAAACTTTGGTGCAGTAACATGGGCATCAAGCTCGATTATGCTTCTTTCTATCATCCGCAAACTAATGGTCAAGTCAAATGAGCGAATGGTCTTATCATGAGTGGTATTAAACCTAGATTAGTCCGGTCCTTAAAGGAATCCGACACCCATTGGGTAGAGGAGCTCGACTCCGTACTATGGGGGCTGCGGACCATGCCGAATCGTACTATCAGATATACACCGTTTTTTATGGTGTACGGCGCTGAGGCGGTGCTTCCTTGCGACATAATTCATGACTCACCTCGAGTGCGCATGTACAAAGAAAGAGAGGCCGAGCTCGATTGGCAGGACAGTTTGGATGCCCTGGAGGAGGAGTGCAACGTGGCAAAAGCCCGTTCCACATTCTATCCACAACGGGCTTGAAGGTATTAAAGTAGAGAAGTGCGGGCCAAAACCTATAACGTTGGTGAACTATTTCTGCGCCTGCCGGAGAAGAAAAAGAACAAGCTCAAGCCCAAATGGGAAGGTCCCTTCATTATCGACCAGGTTCTGACCGATGGAGCACACCGTCTGCGGGATGCATCGAATAATTGACTCGAGCCAAACCCATGGAAAGCAGCCAGACTCCGAAGATTCTACGCCTAGCGCCGGACTCTATGTTCGTCTCCTTACCTCCACGAATTTTCTGCACATCTATTTTTTTCCCTCTTTCTTTCTCTTTTTTCCCTTGAAAGCCCTAAAGGGCTAAACTTGTGTCTTGGTTACACAATCTTGACGCGCTAACCACGCTCAATATACCTGGGGCTTCCTATACAGAAGCTTAATCTAATTATTTTTCTGGGCTTCATGCCCCGCACATGTGTTATTCTTCCACATGTACCCTTTTTTCGCCATTATATGCATCGATATGACTTAAGTTTTGGCCAAGCCGGGTTGCCTGGCTCTTGTGTTTATGCCCTACATTCCCGTTAATTCGGCTAGGGCATAAGGGGAGCACCTCTGCGATTGTTACTGTTGAGTCAGCCGGATGTGTACCTCAGACTGGGTGAAGCCGAAAGCTAGCATTCTTAAGGGAATATTCGGTCGGTGAATAAAAGATGACTTTCATTTAAATTACTACATGCCCCCAGATGTTTTTAACCCGCGTCTCGCAGTTCAGACATGCACATTAGGGCATGCGTACCCAGGGAAAGGAACCCTTAACGGAACTATTCTCCCTGGAAGATGTGTCTTACTACCCATGTAATATAACATAGCTAGTTGGGTACTTGTCTGTTCAAGCACTTATGACCCCTACGCCTGGTTTCCATGCATACCCCAGTTTTCATATAACCGAGTGGGTATTCGGATACACTTCGGATTATCGGGTCCAGAGGTCGAAGCGAAAAGGTCCGCCATGACAAATAATTTACAATTTGGCTAGGGACATTACATATGTCACTTGAGGTACACAGTCACTAAGACTGATTAAATTCTTCTTCTATGCCATCCAACAGGCTGTCTAGCCTACAATCCTGTTGGGAATACTTTGCGGCTAACTCTACTTGATCATACACAAAACTGATAGGGATGTCTTTCCCATAGGGCCCCATAGGTCCGACCTCGGCCATGTGGTTTGGGTCAGCCTTGGTGTATCGTGTCTTCACCATAGCCCAGGCTTCCCGCGCACCTTGTCGACAGGCTGATATCTTTCATAACCTAAAGCGCCATCGTGCTCCCTTCAGCTTCTCTATAAGCTCCCCCATGCCTCCTGGCGGCGACGCGGACGGCCACAAGGCTTGGGCAATACTCTGCATCACCTGCCGAACTTGTTCGTGTAGTTGTGAGAGCTCTGGCAGAAGATCACCCGAGGACCCGGGCATCTCCTCCGTGGGATGACCCGTCAGCATACCTGCAGATATAACGCTGTTAGTAGGCTTCTTCGCCGAACTACTTTAAAAAGTTCGTTCAAGCACTAACTAAAAATGCCGCGCTGAAGCCGTTTATTCTCCTTCATGGAGTCCGCAAGCTCGGCTCGGACGTCCTTCAGTTCCACGCCCAGCTGGATATTGGCATCTTGGAGATCATTTTTCTCCTGCCTGACTCGCGTCAGCACACGCTCGCCAACATTTTGATGTCAATCATCACGTGTCGTATCCCCCTCCACGGCCTCCGGATTCACTCCGAGGCCACCTGCAACATCTATTGTTAGGTGTGCATATACGCCTCATACTACCTGGTACTGATATTCTTTGCAATAAACAAAGGAGTTACCAGGGGGGCATTCTTGGACTCCTTCAATGCGGCAACAGCGGCTTCCAGCTGGGCCTTTCACTCGTCCAGCTCTTGAGACAGTTGGGAATTCTTCTCCGTAAGAACCTGCATAAATATTGATCCTTAAATCAGTTGCGTCAACTGTTTCAAGTCTCAAGGGCTACTGATACATATAATTGTCAGATTTACTTACCCATACATCCCTTCCATACTGGTTCTTGGCTCTTGCTAGACCATTTTGAGCAGCACGGAGCTACGCATCTCCAGAATTGAAGGCATCAAATGCCTCTGGTGAGAAGCAAGCGTCACAGAGTACGGCCCGGCGACGCCAATGATTCATGGCGCTCTCCACTTCTAAATTTGTAGTGGATAGTCTATCTGCATCCTCTGTAGGAGGAGTATCCGGCGTCCACCCTATGTCGGCTTCCGCCTCTATGTCCGGCCATGGAGCCCGACTGGTGGAAGCGTGATCGGCAGCCTCTCTGGACATATTCCGGCGAGCGTTTTTTCTATTAAATAAACATGGACATCATTAAATTTTGAGAAATACGACAACCACAGAGCGGGGGTTTTCCTTTCATACCTCTGCGCTGGCGTCTCCGTCTTGACCGCCTTCCTTTTTGGCCTACCCGGCCTCGGTGCCTCTTGTTGGCGAGTTGCTGCGGGTTCGGCACGGCGTCCCGAATGCCTTCCCTATAAAACACCATATGTATATGGTAGGTGAAGTGTCTAAAAGGGGATCCTAGTTTTTGGAGTTGGGATTTTGGTTTTTCTTACATGCGACGCAGGGAGCAGTCCGGGATAGTCGGTCGTAATGGCCACCATGGTGTCATGACAGCTCAGTTGATAGAACTGCCTGTCTATCCAGGGCCGGCCCTAGGGGGTGGCAGGGGGGCAGCCACCCAGGGCCCCCGAAATCTAGGGGCCCCCTCCAGGGTTCGCAAGGAGCCCATGGCCCAGACTATAAGGAGGCATCGACCTAGACGCACACGCACGGAGAAATCCCTGTTTTCCTTCTTCCCATCATGAGTTCGCCGCTTCTTGACGATCCTATTCCCGCGAGGGCTCCAATCGCGAGTCTCGACGCCAATGTAGATCGCTTTGCATCATGCGGCCGGCTGGTCTTCCTCTAGGTCCCCGGTCCCGTTGTGTTATCCTCCGTTCATGAGATGCCTCTCATGTGTAAGACGAAGCCACCCCACTTATAAGGTCAGCCCTAACCTCCTCTTTCTAGTTGGCCATGTTCATATAGTGCAGCAGCAGTCAGATCTTAGAAGGTCTCGCATATGATGCAGTACAAAATTTTAATTTTGTGTGCCCATTGCTCTATTTCTTACTTCAATCTGGACTTTGTCCACACAACACCAATCACCTTATCTATTGAAAAAGTTGCCTGCTATGTGTTTGATTGTCGTTCTTTGCATTCTCTCTCCAAATATATGACTGCAAATTTAACTTAAAAATGGGAAGAAGGTCTCATCTATACACACATAACTTCAATCCAAACATGGTTATATAATAAAGCCACTCAGACTCCCGTAGCCGTCGGGTAGGTAAATGATCTTTTATTGTTGCAAATGGATATTTTAAACTTTAAACCTTTCATCTTGATGTTTACCCTCTATCAGGTATTCGATTTGTCCAATTAAGTAAAGGAATACAATATTTACAATTCTCATTTTATTTTGAAATAATAGACAATAATAAGTTAGGTAAACGAATGAATCTAAAAAGAAATGAGATTATTAGTATGATCTTTATAGTAGGGGCCCCGGGTTGAAATTTCGCCCTGGGCCCCTGAAATATCAGGACCGGCCCTGTGTCTATTAGCTCCATGAATATGTCCGGATCATCTTCGAGTCCGGGACGGAGGGCCCGGTCAGGGTCCTCTGGTTGTGGAGATGGGCTGTTGACCTCCCTTACAGCTTTTCGCAGTTCCTGCCGTAAAATGGCAAGGTAAGTACCTACGACAAAAAATGCGGTAAGAATGGGAGTAAGGAGATATGACTCACCCAGCTTGGAGGGTTGTACAGCGAGAATAAATCCCATGGCTTGATGCGGATGAACTCCTCTTCCTCTCCCTTGAAAAACTCGGACATAATTTTTGTTAAAGCAGCGGAGTCCGGTCCCTTACGCCTGCAATGGGTGGCATCATCTTCCCCGTTGAAACACCACAGGGGGTGCCCTCGATATTGAAGTGGATGCACTCCCCGCATTATGCATATTGGCATAACCTCGATTACTGTTAATCCTGATTGAGCCAACGCTTTAATCCGGTTCATCAGGTAAAGGACTTCTCCGTTGTCTTCCTCCTGGGGGCTCCGTGGGCGCCAGCTTCGTCGTTTCTTCAGAGGAGCATTGTTGAACTCAGGGAGACCCCGCCGAACAGGGCCCGGAAGGGGAACATCCTCCATATAAAACCATTCCGAAGGCCAGTCCTTGGACGTCTTCTTCGGAGTACCGGACAGGTATCCGGTTTCGGCGATGCGCCATATTTCGGCTCCGCCCACTTGATAAAGTGACCCCTTCTATGTGCGAGGGACAAGGCAAAATAACCTCTTCCACAGCTCGAAATGAGCCTCGCAGCCCAGGAATAACTCGCAAAGGGCGACGTAGCCGGCGATGTGTAATATGGAAGCAGGGGTGAAATTATGCAGTTGGAGGCCGTAAAACTCCAGGAGCCCACGGAGGAACAGATGAATTGGAAATCCGAGTCCCCTTAATAAGTAAGGAACAAGGCACACCCGCTCCCCCGTAGAGGGGCTGGGGAAGCTCTCCGCTTGCTCCCCGCCATTGTAGGTGGCGAGCCTGGCTCGGACGGGAACCATATACGCTAGAGGGAGGAATCCCTGAGTCTGCAGTTTGACTAATCGACTGTGTGGGACGGAGCATCTCTCCCAATTACCAGGCTTAGGGCTACGGGGGCGAGAGGAGGAGTTGCGGTGGTCGGCCATGTTGGAATGGATTTTTCCGAAACATGCTCCGATGGATTCTCGCCGTGGGAGGATGGTATGGATTGGATCCAGGAATCCCCATCCCTTTAATAGACAATTTATTTATCTGGCTAGGGGGTGAATGTAAAAATGCCCTGCCTCCTCGTATTCATTCGACGCGTGGAAGATAGCCCTTATGGGGCGGAGAAGCCAGGAAGTCCAACATTTATGGGTCCGGACACTACTTAACAAACATTCAAGATTTGAGAAGAACCCGCCTTGCAATGCCGAAGACAATACTACGTGTCGGACTTCACGTCGTTGAAGACTGGTTCGGGGGCTACTGAGGGAGTCCTGGATTTTGGGGGTCTCCGGACAGCCGGACTATATCCTTTTGCCGGACTGTTGGACCATGAAGATACAAGATTGAAGACTTCATCTCGTGTCCGGATGGGACTTTACTTGGCGTGGAAGGCAAGCTAGGCAATACGGATATGTATATCTCCTCCTTTGTAACCAACCTTGTGTAACCCTAGATCCCTCTGGTCTCTATATAAACCGGAGGGTTTTAGTCCGTATGACAACATACAATCATACCATAGGCTAGCTTCTAGGGTTTAGCCTCTCCGATCTCATGGTAGATCTACTCTTGTAATACTCATATCATCAAGAACAATAAAGCAGGACGTAGGGTTTTACCTCTATCAAGAGGGCCCGAACCTGGGTAAAACATCGTGTCCCCTGCCTCATGTTACCATCTGCACAGTTCGGGACCCCCTAACCGAGATTCGCCGGTTTTGACACCGACAGGGATCGTGTCTGGTCTGCTATGATTAGCTTTCTAACTTGACTAGGCTTCGTGACCATGATCCAGTTTTTTCTTCATTTCTTTTAGACGCGAGGACTAATTGTGGCATTTTTGTTAAACCAAACTACAGTTCATCATGGGGATTCAGCTTGTACTCAGACAACAGACTGATTCAATTTTTTCCAGTAATATAAGTGATGGACAGTGCCTTCGTTACTGACACAACATAAGAAGTGAAACCTGCAAAAATAGCCATTGTAGAGCAAACCAAACGGTTTATTCTGTGATGAATGTCACATGGAAAAACCTGCATTGTAAAATTGCAGGAAAAGAAAGAAAACATGACATTAAATCAATAAGATTTAGATAGTAAATCAATAAGATTTACTTGATGTGACACGAGTGAATCCTTACCAGGAAATCACTATGTTGAAGTACTAAACAGAAGATTGATCGTCCAACTACGGGTGGCATGCAGGGGCCCCGCCTACTCCCACAAGCAGGACAGTCCAAAGGTCGTGACAAATCATATGGACCGAACATCCATGGGACTGGAAATCCTGGTGTAGCGACCCGACCTCAAACGTTCAAGCCTCTGTGTATCTGTGCCATCCCTGGATCGGTATGCTGGCACACACAGGACATCAATGTATGTATCAAAGTGCAATCACATGTATAAATAACGTAAAACTGATAAATACCTTATAAGTCTCAGCGGAAACAAACAATCGGGTGTGGAGTCCCATCAACATCATCAGCAGGTTGAGTGTAAAGTGTAACTCTGTACCGTACTCTTACTCGTCGGAAAGAACATATCTGCAACATGAGACGTTGCAGCCGTTTAGGTCAGTACATTAAATGTACTGGCAAGATCACAATATGAGAAAGCAGATGATAAAACTATTCTATATGCAATATGGCATTGTGGCTCTGTGTCTGATGTTTTTGTGTAAAAGCTGGTTTTATTTTCCCTACAACAAAGGAATATCAGGAGTCTGTACTACGGAGTTTTCTATCATGACATGGTTCCGCCAACCGATGTCTCATACCCAAATCATCATAAGTTGCCCACAATTATGTTATCAGTCCGGTGTTGAGAGTTCCAAGATAGATCCAAGTCCAGAGGCTCAAATTTTCCGTAACCGGGGACACGGCTAATCGATTAGGTTTAAACCCTCTGCAGAGGTTTGTACACTTTACCTGCAAGATTCGATCCCTCTCTTTACATTCTCGCACTTCAGGGTGTTTGAGAACAAGATGACCGGAACATGGTCTTCCGAAGAGTACCTCTGACCATTGTCCGGTGCTCATGCAATCCTACCGTAGTTGTACATCTGCTAGCACTGTCCTAGCCAGAGTCACCACTAAGGTCAACCAAGCCAGAGCCCATAGTGACTTGCGGTTGCATAGGTAAGCTTCCGAGGATGAAGTATCTTCCGTCTCTTTGAGTCTAGGTGAAGCTTTCCGCAAGATGTCATGGCGCTTCTCCATGCAACCCGGCCAACCACTGGTTTCTCCAGGGTGCCCGTCAACCGTCCTTCACCCAGTAGTGTGTATTGAATTCTTGTCTCGAGTCTCAAAATCTTGAGGAGTACTGAAGATGCAGTCCTTGCCGGTGCCATCATGAAGTTGTCGCCATTGACGTACTCATGCACTCATACCAAACCCCGTCTACTATAGCGTAGCATTAAAACTATGTAACATCCCGGGCTTGATAACAGGGAGATGGGTTCCTACCTCATGCATTCTACTCAACTACAAGAAATCAATAACACTACTGGATAGATTGTTGAAAGGGTGCTACTACATGCAAATAAACATAGGTATGGAAAACATGGTCAAAGTGAACTTGCCTGGTATTACTTGATGAAGATAACAACGCTCTTAGAATAATGACTTAGTAGAAATATTCGTCACTCCGTTGAAAATCTATATAGTCAAACATAGCATTCATATAAGCAAACATACTAGCAAGCAATTCTAACACTCATATTAAACCAACAAATAAATTGCAAAACAACAAGGGACACCAAATAAGAACAAAGGAAAACTACACAGCAAAACTACTAAAGGAAACTCTAAGACATATCACAAAACAGTTTTGTCCTAAGTAAAAATTTAAGAACTATTAAAACACTAAACTAATAAATTAATAGAAAATACAAAGTAAAACAATTAAGTTAACAGAAGGTATTTTTCATAAACTTTTATTAGCAAAAAGAAACACCTAAAAACTGTTTTTTTAAACTCTAGTTATGATTAAAACAAAACAAGAAAAAGAAATAAACATTATATTTTCTCTGTAAATAAAATTTCACCCTCTATAGCTACAGGAACAAATCTAAAATAAAATATAACAGTGCTTAAAATAAATTCAAAAATAATTAAAACAACAGAAAACAACAGCAAGTTAAAAATAACCAACACAGTGTTGTTTTCGTGAAAAACAAAATTTAGAAAAAATCTATAAATACCCAAATTAATCCTACTGCTAGGCATGGTCAAAACAAAACAGTGGCAAAAAGAATCGCCAAAAAATATTAATTCTAGCTCATTTTATAGCATAAATACTAATCTGACTAAAACCCATATAAAACAATTTTTAAAACTACAAACATGGCCAAAATTATTTTATACAGAAACACTAAGAAATTTGCAGACTAAAGCAAAAACAATCAATCAAAATCTCCAAATAACCTAAGAGATATAGAATTTACGAAACTGAAACTTCTCTGTTTTAAAAACAGAAACAGAAATACAGGAAAAAAACAAACGGGCGCTATTGGGCCTACGGGGGGTGCGACCTGTAGCTACCAAACGCTCGGGCGAAACTTATAAATACGTACACGTGCGTTTATTTAACAGAAGACCGGGGAGGTAACGGCTTCGGCAGTGCGGGGCTGGCTGGGCCGAAAAGCCAGGTGGGCCGGGGAGAGAGCTAGGGGTCCGCTAGGCTTCGACCTTTTTTCTATTTATTTTTAAACACAGACAAGAAAATAAAACAAATCACAAATACATAAAAATATTATATAGGCATATAATATATCAAAATGTTCAGAAAAAGAAATCCTAAAAGATGAACATATTTTCATCTACAAGTAAAATTCAAAATAAAATAAAATAAACCAAACAGTGCTATTGTTGCCTTAAAACCCAACAAAATCATTTTTAAAATACCAAAATGATTTCAAATTTATTTTCTCCTAATTTTCCATTAAAGGGAATCATTTTACCCTTATTTTATTTAATTTGAGGAGAAAAATAATTTGATTAAAAGTCAAATAAGTCCTAAATGGTTTTGAATTTGAATTTCAAACCACTTCCAACTCTATTTCATATAATTTGAAGAAGTCATTTTATCTTCTCTCATGAAAATCATTGAGTTGCATAAATCTTCTGAATTTGAAATATGTCCAAAAGGAATTCAAATCTTTTCAAAACCCTTTTCATTTTAAATGGAAGAAGTCATATTTTCTTCACTCTAGGGTTTTGTGGTGAAATAAAATTTGAATTCATTGAGATCAAAAATGCAAGTGAAAGTCTGGGAAAGTCATTTCATTCCCTCTCATTCAACTTTCAAAAAGTTTCAAATTTCTCTCAGTTTCACACAATCAATCACTCACAATCAAACAAATAATCAAAGTTATTTATTTAATATAACATTCCAAAATTTAGAATTTTGGGATGGTACAAACCTACCACACTTAAAATGAATCTCGTCCTCGGGATTCGAAGAGGCTAGCAAGAAAAAGTTAGGGTTTGGGGTTCTTCCAACAAATCCATTATCCGGAGAGGTCTTGGGTGCTACCACACTTAAAAGCAGGGTTATGTTTCTGACAGAAACTTATGTACTCCTTCCTTTGGGTTGACGATGTTGGTCTTCTCATATTCCCTAGAATAACTCTTTCACTGGTGCTTTCCCAGTAGGGCATGACCTTTTTCTCACAATCTTGTGTCCTCTCAATCCTGGTGAGGTTCTTCCGAAGAGGGGGTCTTCGTATATGACATGTCTATCGTCAATACTAAGAAACTATCGGAACCTCCTGGAGGTCAACAATTTATGGCTTCTCCTACAGGAAAAATGGCCGGGGTTGAATCTCACCGTATATCCTACGATTGGCATCGGTTGCCTGTAAAGGGTTCCATCGCCCTACCATTCTATGGTTTTATGGCTTGACGTGTCGACACTCTTCTAAGGTTTTCAAGGCTCTCTGATTTTCCATCAACATATGATAGTTCATGATAGAAGTCTCCGGTATGGGGGCCAATCCATCCCGTACTTGAACCATTACTACATATGCAGACCTCGAATCACGTATTCTAACACTTGGGCATGCTCACAAGCATTGCAATATTCTCTTGTCGACGAACTGAGTTCGAATAAATCCATTGTTTCTGCAAGCTGAACAAGTCATCTAACATTTCTTCACAACTCTCGGGTTTTCGTATCCTCCTAGAAAAGTCGGCTGATTAACTCAGAGTTTTCTTCCAAAATATCTTCCCTCAGCAATAGTGTGCTTGCTTCTTATTAACTCCTGGGCCTGTGGGTTATGGCCCACTTCAACTCTTGTACAATTTTAACTCGTCTATTAAAGGATTATCATTCCATATTCCAACATTACATCTCCTTTAAATCCAGTAGTACTTCTTCTCTCATACCCTTGTGGTGATGATCATACAAAACTCCAACTTATTTGTTCCAGTTCTCTTCTATGGACCATCATGAATAACACATTTCTTTCTTCATTGATCGTGTGGCTTTACAAAGTACTACCACACCTAAAATGAAATGCACTAGTTTATCCATAAATCATATTGTTTTTATATCAAATCTTCTGTTACATCCTTAACCATTTTTCTTAAAGCCAAATTCCAAAAAGTACTTTATTACAAATGCTGCCACCCACATGGTTTGGTATGGTCAGGCATTACTTCCAACTTTATTCATTTTTCCTCCTTGAGGATTCTTTAGTCCCACTGGAATTGTGTGACATGCGCCTTGAAATCTTCAACCTTCTGTTTCATCGTGGTGGCCTTGAGCTTCATCTCCATCATCTCTGCATGCACTTCTCTTAGATATTCCTGAGTATAACGGAGTCTTGCTTCAAGTATTTCTCCGATCTAGCATATGGCTTCCATGGATGCTTCACGAACGGCGTCAAAGAAAGTTGCTTGTGGTACATGTGAGATGAAAAAGTACTGCCCCACCGTTTTTGGGCAAGTTCCTTTCATACGGTAGAGGTGTACCTCCACATACCAAAGTTCCACTCCCTTTTGCATGAAGGGGTAGCCTTTGTAGACTGCATCTCCTTCAAGGTGAATATGCTTCATCATGTCCATCAGGATCTTCGGGTAATCATGATCACTTGTCAGGGTCATGATCATTTCCGGGCCCTTAAGGAAAGACTCATAAAGGGTCGTCATCTGCAGTTGTAAAACAAAAATGGTGCTCAGAATAAGGTACATATCTCCTTGGGTACACATTCATATCATCCAAACAAACTTCAAACTCAATTTCCAACATCCAGTTTATGCATCAAAACTCATTTTCTTCCATGTTCACCCAGAATATTAATTTCCAAGATAAAAAATAACAACTCCTTAAAGCCTTTCAGCATAGGACATATCAACTTTATTGAGTCATGAATTATTACAATCTCTGAGTAATCTATTACATAACTCAACCCCGCATTCTCATGAAAAAGTGTTTTCCTTACTACCCTTATTACTGATATCAACATCTCCTTTACTAAGCTCCAGCTTCCTCATGATTTGTACAATCCCTAGCAAAATGTCCTGCTTCCTTGCAGCGAAAACAAATAACTTTCAGCATGTCTCGAGGCTTCTTGGTGATGGTGCCTGCTCCTTGAGTTCCTTGCTTCCTTTCAAGACAATCATTGGCATAGTGCCCGACGTCCTTACATTCAAAATAGGTAATATGACTCTTGTCGCTCTTTGCAGAAATTGGTTTGTTTTGAGGGTGTCTTTGTTTTCTCTTCCTGGTTTTCTTCGTTCAGATCAAACGTTCTATTCCCTGTGGGTCAAACTCCACTGCTTCTGACAGGAAGTATCCCATATACTCTTTTCTTTCCTTGGTGCAATACTGTGAAAAATGTCCTTCTTCTCCACATGAATAACAGGCATTGGAGAAAAATCTGTTGATGCTTTCTCCATCAGGGTCTTCTACACTTTCCTTAATCACAGGTTCTTTCATAACTTCTCGGAGGGCTTCTTTCATTCCTTCTTCCTGCTTCTGAATAGTTTGTTGCACCGTGGGGTAAATGTGACACTGAGCTGGGTAGTGGGTGGTTCCTTCACACAAGAAACAAGTCACCTGACTAGTTGGGCATTCCTTAGCTGGGTGTTTCTTCTTACAAGGAGGGCATCCATCCTTGTGTTCCTCCTAGGTGTGTCCTATTTCTCCACAAATCTTGCAGGCACAAGGTTTATTTCTTGGGGTATCATGGTGCTTCCGGATAAGACGAGATCTTGTCAGAGTCTTCTTGAATTCTTCCCAAGTCCTTGCTCCATTCCACCCATGTATATCTTGATGCATCTGCCACCATGTTACGGCACTTCCTTCAAAGTACTGAAGAGCGTATGATACTTCATTCTTCCTTGAAATCAAATTGCTCCCGAAGTGATTCTCCATGTTCTGAATCCATAGCTCTGCTTCCGGCTGGGTTTTCGGTCCAGAGAATACAAGTCCAACTTCATTCATCATCTACTGGGTCCAAGGGTTTTAGGGTGAGATAAGAGAGAGGTGGGGAGGGATACACACAATACAAACAATAGTTTTGAAGAAACAAGTTTTATTTTGTAGCTGTCGGAAAAACATCAAAAAAATGATAGCTCACAAATCTTCGCATCTAACGTAAGTGTATAAATGGGGTTTGGTCCTTTAACGGTCAAATAATTCTTCTGATTCTTCAAGTTGTCGGAGTCTTCAACTGGTGTAGCTTCAACTCTTCTAATGCATGGTCAAATCCTGTTTACTCTGAAATGGTCATCGGTTGTCCGATATCTTGTCCTTCTTGGAGCGGCTTCAATTGATCCTCCGTGTGCTCAAAAGGGAAAGGGGTATATTCTAACTATTTGAGGTAAGAGAGGATATTTTATAAAATCAGAAAAGATAAGAAGTAATGGATGTTTTTTGAAAATAAAATTTTAGAGATCTCCTGTCCTAGGGCTTTCCGATTTCTAGGGTCACGTCCTATAGTCACCATGTGCTCTGATACCATATCTGTAGCGACCCGACCTTAGACGGTCAATCCTCTGTGTATCTGTGCCATCCCTGGATCGGTATGCTGGCACACACAGTACATCAATGTATATATCAAAGTGCAATCACATGTATAAATAATGTAAAAATGATATATACCTTATCAGTCTCAGCGGAAACAAACAATCGGGTGTGGAGTCCCATCAACGCCATCAGCAGGTTGAGTGTAGACCGTAACCCTGTACCATACTCTTACTCGTCGGAAAGAACATATCTGCAACAAGAGACGTTGCAGCCGTGTAGGTCAGTACATTAAATGTACCAGCAAGATCACAATATGAGAAAGCAGATGATAAAACTATTCTATATGCAATATGGCCTTGTGGCTCTGTGTCTGATGTTTTTGCGTAAAAGCTGGTTTTATTTTCCCTACAACAAAGGAATATCAGGAGTCTGTACTACGGAGTTTTCTGTCATGACATGGTTCCGCCAACCGATGTCTCATACCCAAATCATCATAAGTTGCCCAAAATTATGTTATCAGTCCGGTGTTGAGAGTTCTGAGATAGATCCAAGTCCATAGGCTCAAATTGTCCGTAACCGGGGACAGGGCTAATCGATTAGGTTTAAACCCTCTGCAGAGGTTTGTACAGTTTACCCGCAAGATTTGATCCCTCTCTTTACATTCTCACACTTCAGGGTGTTTGAGAACAAGATGACCGAAACATGGTATTCCGAAGAGCTGCTCTGACCACTGTCCGGTGCTCATCCAATCCTACCGTAGTTCTACATCTGCTAGCACTGTCCCAGCCAGAGTCACCACTAAGGTCAACCAAGCCAGAGCCCATAGTGACTTGCGGTTGCACAGGTAAGCTTCCGGGGATGAAGTATCCTTCCGTCTCTTTGAGTCTAGGTGAAGCTTTCGGTAAGATGTAATGGCGCTTCTCCATTTATCCCGGCCAACCACTGGTTTCTCTAGGGTGCCCATCAACCGTCCTTCACCCAGTAGTATGTATTGAATTCTTGTCTCAAGTCTCGAAATCTTGAGGAGTCCTGAAGATGCAGTCCTTGCCGGTGCCATCATGAAGTTGTCGCCATTGACGTACTCATGCACTCATACCAAACCCCGTCAACTATAGCGTAGCATTAAAACTATGTAACGTCCCGGGCTTGATAACAGGGAGATGGGTTCCTACCTCATGTATTCTACTCAACTACAAGAAATCAAAAACACTAGTGGAGAGATTGTTGAAAGGGTGCTACTACATGCAAATAAACATAGGTATGGAAAACATGGTCAAAGTGAACTTTCCTGGTATTACTTGATGAAGATAACAACGCTCTCAGAATAGTGACTTAGTAGAACTATTCGTCACTCCGTTGAACATCTATATAGTCAAACATAGCATTCATATAAGCAAACGTACTAGCAAGCAATTCTAACACTCATATTAAACCAACAAATAAATTGCAAAACAACAAGGGACACCAAATAAGAACAAAGGAAAACTACACAACAAAACTACTAAAGAAAACTCTAAGACATATCACAAAACAGTTTTGTCCTAAGTAAAAACTTAACAACAATTAAAACACTAAACTAATTAATTAACAGAAAATAGAAAGTAAAACAATTAAGTTAACAGAAGGTATTTTTTATAAAATATTATCAGCAAAAAGAAACACCTAAAAACTATTTTTTAAAACTCTAGTTATGATTAAAACAAAACAAGAAAAAGAAATAAACATTATATTTTTTCTGTAAATAAAAGTTCACCCTCTATATCTACAAAAAAATCTGAAATAAAATATGACAGAGGTTAAAATAAATTTTAAAAACAATTAAAACAACAGAAAACAGTAGCAAGTTAAAAATAACCAGCACAGTGTTGTTTTCGTGAAAAACAAAATTTAAAAAAATCTATAAATACCCAAATTAATCCTACTGCTAGGCAAGGTCAAAGCAAAGCAGTGGAAAGAAGAATTGCCAAAAAATATTAATTCTAGCTCATTTTATAGCAGAAATACTAATCTTACTAAGACCCATATAAAGCAATTTTTAAAACTACAAACATGGCCGAAATTATTTTATACAGAAACACTAAGAAATTTGCAGACTAGAGCAAAAAGAATCAATCAAAAAATCCAAATAACCTAAGAGATATAGAATTTACGAAACTGAAACTTCTCTGTTTTAAAAACAGAAACGGAAATACAGGAAAAAAACAAACGGGGGCTATTGGGCCTACGGGGGGTGCGATCTGTTGCTACCAAACGCTCGGGCGAAACTTATAAATACCTACACGTGTGTTTATTTAACAGAAGACCGGGGAGGTAACGGCTTCGGCCAGTGCGGGGCTGGCTGGGTCGAAAAGCCAGGTGGGCCGGGGAGAGAGCTAGGGGTCCGCTAGGCTTCGATCTTTTTTCTATTTATTTTTAAACATAGACAAGAAAATAAAACAAATCTCAAATACACAAAAATATTATATAGGCATATAATATATGAAAATTTTCACAAAAAGAAATCCTAAAAGATGAACATATTTTCATCTACAAGTAAAATTCAAAAAAAAACCAAACAGTGCTACTGTTGCCTTAAAACCCAACAAAATCATTTTTAAAATACCAAAATGATTTCAAATTTATTTTCTCCTAATTTTCCATTGAAGGGAATCATTTTACCCTTATTTCCATTTATTTAATTTGAGGAGAAAAATAATTTGATTAAAAGTCAGATGACTCCTAAATGGTTTTGAATTTGAATTTCAAACCACTTCCAACTCTATTTCATATAATTTGAAGAAGTCATTTTATCTTCTCTCATGAAAATCATTGAGTTGCATAAATCTTCTGAATTTGAAATATGTCCAAAAGGAATTCAAATCTTTTCAAAACCCTTTTCATTTTAAATGGAAGAAGTCATATTTTCTTCACTCTAGGGTTTTGTGGTGAAATAAAATTTGAATTCATTGAGATCAAAAATGCAAGTGAAAGTCTGGGAAAGTCATTTCATTCCATCTCATTCAACTTTCAAAAAGTTTCAAATTTCACTCAGTTTCACACAATCAATCAATCACAATCAAACAAATAATCAAAGTTATTTATTTAATATAACATTCCCAAATTTAGAATTTTGGGATGTTACACCTGGTGGGTGCGATAAACCATGCAATGCATATAGATATTGGAGTGTAACCATAATTGATAAACCGTCCTCACAAAAATGATGATCTGCATACTTCAAAATATACAAACTGAATTGATTGGACAGATATTAACATAGACCGTTCTCAGGACTGACCAGACACCAAAAGCGGCAGTACTAATAAACAATACAGTGTTCACAAACACAAATCAAGTACTGAACAATAGTACTTACTACAGACAAGCAAAGTTGCACTAATTAAATTCTGCAGACTATTTCTTGCCACCGACCTGCGGGATGAACCCCGCATAACTGACTAGGCCATGGACTTCGTGAGAGATTTCTCCATGCACCATCACCATCTTGTCAACCTTGGAGAACCTAACAGAGTGGTATTTCCACTCATAAACATGATCATGAAGACAGGCCGCATCAGATTTGTTGGGAAGCTTTACAAGAACCACACCCTTCGTAATCGAAGGCACAACCAGGAAATTGTTGTGGTCAAGTACAGCCTCGAGAACACGCTTGACAACAATGCTACAGGAAAACACTAGTTCGAGACACGTGGCGACAAGGACACAACAGCTGGATAGTTTAGCAGTAGAACTTGTCGGAGTAAATAACCATGGGTAGCCTCGCCGGCTCCCCCTGGCCCTTCTGAAAAAATTACGAGCCGATCCGGCCCTCAAGAATCCAAGACATGGGGCCGCCTTCCCCTTGCCGGTTGTCTCCATAGGCCGGCTATCGGTAGGCAACCAAACTTCGAGTGGAATGACCAAGCCGACCAAGCTTTTCACGAGCTGAAGAAGATGCTGGCCACGCCGCCTATCCTGGCGGCGCCGACTGAGAAAGAGCCCATGCTCCTCTACATTGCCGCAACCAGCCGGGTGGTCAGCACCGTCATCGTAGACCAGCGCCCAGAAGAGGACCGAGCCCAGCCGGTCCAGAGGCCGGTGCACTATTTGAGCGAGGTGCTATCTACCTCGAAGCAGAACTACCCGCACTACCAAAAGATGTGCTATGGCATGTACTTCACCGCCAAGAAGCTGAAGCCCTACTTCCAAGAGCATCCCATCACGGTCGTATGCACCGCCCTGCTGGCCGAGATCATAGGCAGCCGGGATGCATCCGGCTGGGTGGCGAAATGGGCCATCGAGCTGGCCCCTTACACGATCTTCTACCAGCCTCGCACCGCCATCAAGTCCCAAGCATTGGCCGACTTCCTCGTCGACTGGGCCAAGACCCAGTACCTGCCGCCAGCTCCCGACTCCACTCATTGGCGCATGCACTTCGATGGGTCCAAGATGCGCACCGGCTTGGGAGCCGGCGTCATCCTCACCTCTCCCAAAGGCGACAAGCTCAGATACACGCTGCAAATTAACTTTGCCGCCTCCAACAACGTGGCCGAGTACGAGGCGCTCATACACGGGCTCCGGCTTGCCAAAGAGCTCGGCATTCGCCCGATCCTATGTTATGGCGACTCGGACTTGGTGGTCCAGCAATCATCAGGCGACTGGGATGCCAAGGACGCAAATATGGCAAGCTACCGCTTCCTTGTTCAGCAGATCAGTGGGTATTTTGAAGGTTGCGAGTTCCTCCACGTACCACGAGCCGACAACGAGCCAGCTGATGCCCTGGCTCGAATAGGCTCCACTCGGCAAGCAATACCAACCGGTGTCTCTCTACAACGCCTCCTCAAGCCGTCTCTAGAGTCCGATTCCATCTTCGTATCGCCTGACCCCGATACAGCCGGGCCCGGCTCGAAGAACCAAGAAGGTGACCCGGGGACTTTGATAGTCGGCCAGGGGACATCAGCAGGCGGCTCGGGGACTTCCGTAGTTACGCCCGACCCGGGGACTGCCACACTTGGCTCGGGGACTGCGGTAGTCGGCCCGGAGACTGCACCAACACAACAGGCGACGGCCGACTCCAACATTTCACCACCCAGCCCGCCCGCCCTGGTCGCAGTAGCCGCATTGGCAATAGAAGAAGTCGCAGCTCCATCATGGGCTCAGTCCATCCTCAACTTCCTAATAAACCAAGATCTGCTGGCTGACGAAACAGAGGCAAGACAAGTCCAACACCGAGCCGGAGCATAGACAATTGTCAACAGAGAGCTCGTCAAGCGCAGTGTCACTGGAGTCCTCCAGCGATGCGTCGAGCAAGAGAAGGGCATTGCAATCCTCAGAGACATCCACCAAGGAGAATGCGGCCACCATGCGGCCTCAAGATCACTCGTCGCCAAAGCTTTCTGCCATGATTTCTTTTAGCCGACTGCTTTGGATGACGCCAAGGGGTTAGTTAAACATTGCAAAGGATGCCAACTCTTCAGCTCCAAGCAACACATGCCGGCTTCAGCACTCAAGACCATTCCCCTCACTTGGCCCTTCGCGTTTGGGGACTGGACATGGTGGGACCATTCAAGATGGCACGCGGCGGCATGACACATCTTCTTGTCGCCGTGGACAAATTCACCAAATGGATTGAGGCAAAGCCGATCAAGAAGCTGAATGGGCCGACTGCCGTGACATTTATCGTACATATAACAACTCGGTACTCTGCTCCAGCCCTTGTCGGCCCCCGCGCGCCTGTCGGGTCGCCGCCCCGCGTTGGCCGGTTTCCCCACGCCGGCCGGACGCTGCCGCCTCCCCATGCGAAAGGAGCAGAGAGAGGTGGTGGCTGGCTAGAGAACTGAAAAATAAAGAAATTGGCCGGTTGCCCGAGGGGCAAAATTGCTGCTGGTTGGTAGAGAAAAGTCAAGGGCCGGCTGAAAACAAAAAGAAAAAGAAGAGAAAGGAAGTGCACCGATGGGTGCACTGCGTACATACATGCATGGCCGGCTACCAACTGCACTGGCGGAGCGTGCTATACCCAGCGGGTGCGCTGACGCGCCATCGCGAGGAAGAAGACAAAGTAGTCGCCGGGAGATCCGGCCCGACTGCTCAGCGGTCGGTCCGAATCTCGGGGGCTACACCCAGCGGGTGCGCTGACGCGCCCCCGCGAGGAAGAAGACAAAGTAGTTGCCGGGAGATCCGGCCCGACTGCTCAGCAGTCGGCCCGAATCTCGGGGGCTACACCCAGTGGGTGCGCTGGCGCGCCCCCATGGAAGATTACAGACAAGAGAAGAGTTTTGTCCAGCTCCCAGTAGCCGATAGAAGAGAATAATAAAGGGCGTTGCAAGACGCCTCGCCGCCTGGCCAGTCGAGCCTGACCGGCCGGGACCCCCCTTCGAGCACCTGGGGGCTCGAAGGCTACACCCAGCGGGTGCCCCGACACGCTCCGCAAGCGCCGAGTCGTGCCGGCTGTTTTCAACGACCGCGACTACACAAAAATCAATGTGAGCTCCTTGCCCGCATATTTTTGCATCACGCAAGCACGGATAACCCCGAGCAATGCTCGGGTGCTATCTCCGCATTTTTTTAGTTATAGTTGCATCACTGTTCGCCCCGGTGCCAGCCAGAGTTGGCCCGGGGGCTGGCCGCTTGGCCCAAGACGTTTGTTCCCGCAGACGGCTTAGTAGCGTGTGCAGTACCAAAGGCTCACTCTTAGTCACAGACCGTAGAGCGGTTGTTCGGCTAGCAAGGGTGAACGCTGGAGGCCACCCGCACGAAAAACGTCCGGGAAGAAAAACGTTTTGGGCGACCCGGCCGTTTTCCTTTACAAGTATCTACTCGGTTGAATCTGCTCCTAGACTCTGAGTATTGTACACTCCACTTCGCGGCCGACTCTTAGCCACAGACCGTAGAGTGGCTGTTCGGCAAGCAAGAGCACAAGCCAAAAAGCGGAGGGAACACGAAAAAGATTAAGGGGGCTCGGACGAAACCGAGTCGGCACCCTCCGCATAAAACTTGCAATGCTAAAAGCAAACATTTGATATATCTGCATGGACTAACTTTGTCTTTTTTCTTGACAATTTCCATGAACACTCGCCAAAAAACCTCCGCCCAACTTTGCCAAGTTGCCCGGAGGCTTGGGGACTACTGTCGGAGTAAATAACCATGGGTAGCCTAGCCGGCTCCCCCTGGCCCTTCTGAAAAAATTACGAGCTGATCCGGCCCTCAAGAATCCAAGACATGGGGCCGCCTTCCCCTTGTCGGTTGTCTCCCAGGCCGGCTATCGGAAGGCAACCCGACTTTAGCCCTCATGAAGAAAGCCGTGGGAGGGCCGGCTCCGAGAAGCCGGCCGCGAGAAGGCCGACTCCAAGAAGTCGGCTCCCACAAAGCGGTCAAGATCGTACCCTCGAAGTCTGCATCCACATAACGGCGATGTGATGGGGCGTGGCTACAGTAAAGACTGCCACCCCCGAATCCCAGAGCACGCCTGGCACAGTGCGCCGTACGGGTGGCCATGACCCGTCCGGCGCGGCACTGTTGCCACGTTGACCCTGATGTCATCCACGACGGGCTGCCAGCGCGGCCCACGGGCGGTGGGCCCCTTCGAGCAGAGAGACACTTGAAGGCGGCCAGGCCTCCCCCAGTCGGCCCAAGACAGAGCCGGCTCCCCACAGCCGGCTTGCCACCTCCCTCGAAGGAGACGCCCCATTAAGGAGACAAGACGCGGTGAGGCTACAGCGATCACCCGCCGGACGGCGGCACTATAGCCACGCCCACCTCGGCGAAGCCCTTGTCACCAGGATTGAGCAACAGTAACCAGCCGCCGACAAGGCCCTGGACAGTGGGGCCTGTCTGTCGACCAAGGAGACGGCAGCCGGTGGGACCCACCAGCCGGCGGGCCCCAGCAGCCGGCGCAGAAGCCGGCGAGTGTAGACACAGACAGCTGGGCCCCACGCCCAGCCGAATTACCATTGTACCCCCGGGGGGTAGGCCTATATAAACCCCCCGGGACACCCATGCAAAGGGTGGATCCCTGCTAGTTTTAGACACCACATAGGGAGGAGAAGAGAGCGAGCAGTGCCCTTCTTCCTCCTCTCGCCAAACAGCTCACGGAGCATCGTGTAGCTACTTGTTCATCTAGTGATCATGCGGAGACCCCGCAGAGCAGCAGTAGGGGTGTTATCACCACGGAGAGCCCCGAAGCTGGGTAAGCTTCACCGGCGTGCATGTCTTCGCCTCATCCCGCTTCCAGGCACCGATGACGTCTTATTGGCTCCCACAATGATAAGCCACCCGTTGGCATATGTCGCACCTACCACCCGACAGAACTCATCCTCAGGTCTTCCAGTTCACACGGCATGGCTTTGAGAACTTCATCTCCACCGCGGACCTGGTTCTAGTTCAAGCAGAAACCATATTTTATTACTACCTCCGTTTAGAAATATAAGATGATTTTCGATATTATACTCCATATATGACTACATATACGCACAGAAATGAGTGACCAAAGACACTAGAACATGTCTTCAAAGGCCTGAGAGCAGAGGGATTACTTGCAATATCCATAACACAAGTTACTGAGGCAAATATACCCTCTTCAAAGGTAGCCTTGATGTTCATAAAGTACTACTTCCGTCCCAAAATTCTTGTCCTAGATTTGTCTAGATACGGATGTATCAAGTCACATTTTAGTATTAGATACATCCATATCTAGACAAATCTAAGACACGAAATTTGGGACAGAGGGAGTAGTAGAAGTAATCTATAAGAAATCAGTGTCAACCTCTCGCATGTTTTGGTCAAAAGAGGAATTTAGAACCGTCATTTGGCACACAAAAATCATATGCAAGATCACCCAGAAAGTTGTACTACTAGTACTAGTACTGCATGTTAGATGAAAAAACACGATCAAGATCGAGAAAAAGATCGTCAAGAAGAGATATTACCTGGACTTGCTTAATGAGGGATCCCGGAGAGGGGGGGCTTGGACAGGGCGATACGTCCATTTTGCATCATGCTTTCATATCGATATTTATTGCATTATGGGCTGTTATTACACATTATGTCACAATACTGATGCCTATCCTCTCTTATTTTACAAGGTTTACATAAAGAGGGAGAATGCCGGCAGCTGGGATTCTGGGCTGGAAAATGGGCAAATATTAAAGACCTATTCTGCACAGCTCCAAAAGTCCTGAAACTTCACGAAAGACGTTTTCAGAACATATAAAAAATATCGAGTGCAATAAGTTCACCAGGGGGGCCACACCCTGCCCATGAGGGTGGGGGCACGCCCCCCTACCTCGTGGGCCCCCTGGTGGCCCTCTGATGACCATCTTCTTCTATATGAGGTCTTTCGATGAGAAAAAAATCATAAGCCATCTTCTCGGACGAAACTCCGCCGCCACGAGGCGGAACCAATCTAGGGCCCTGGTGGAGCTGTTCTGCCAGGGAAACTTCCCTCCGGGAGGGGGAAATCATCGCCATTGTCATCACCAACGCTCCTCTCATCGGGAGAGGGCAATCTCCATCAACATCTTCACCAGCACCATCTCCTCTCAAAACCCTAGTTCATCTCTTGTATCCAATTCTTGTCTCTAAGTCCGGGATTGGTACCTGTGGGTTGCTAGTAGTGTTAATTACTCCTTGTAGTTGATGCTAGTTGGTTTATTTGGTGGAAGATCATATGTTCAGATCCTATATGCATATTAATACCCCTCTGATTATGAACATGAATATGCCTTGTGAGTAGTTACGTTTGTTCCTGAGGACACGGGAGAAGTCTTGCTATTAGTAGTCATGTGAATTTGGTATTCGTTCGATATTTTGATGAGATGTATGTTGTCTCTCCTCTAGTGGTGTTATGTGAACGTCGACTACATAACACTTCACCGTTATTTGGGCCTAGAGGAAAGCATTATGAAGTGATAAGTAGATGATGGGTTGCTAGAGTGACAGAAGCTTAAACCCTAGTTTATGCGTTGCTTCATAAGGAGCTGATTTGGATCCACATGTTTCATGCTATGGTTAGGTTTACCTTAATACTTTTGTTGTAGTTGCGGATGCTTGCAATTGAGGTTAATCATAAGTGGGATGCTTGTACAATTAAGGATAGCACCCAAGCACCGGTCCACCCACATATCAGATTATCAAAGTACCGAATGCGAATCATATGAAAGTGATGAAAACTAGCTTGAAGATATTCCCATGTGTCCTCCGGAGCGCTTTTCTCTATATAAGAGTTTGTCCAGGCTTGTCCTTTGCTACAAAAAGGATTGGGCCACCTTTCTGCACTTTATTTACTTTTGTTACTTGTTGCTCGTTACAAATTATCCTATCACAAAACTATCTGTTACCACTATTTCAGTACTTGCAGGGAATACCTTGCTGGAAACCGCTTATCATTTCCTTCTGCTCCTCGTTGGGTTCGACACTCTTACTTATCGAAAGGACTAAGATAGATCCCCTATACTTGTGAGTCATCAAGACTCTTTTCTGGCGCCGTTGCCGGGGAGTGAAGCGCCTTTGGTAGGTGGAATTTGGTAAGGAAAAATTTATATAGTGTGCTAAAATTTACTGTCACTTGTTACTATGGAAAGTAATCCTCTGAGGGGCTTGTTCGGGGTATCTTCACCCCGACCAGTAGAGCAAAGAGTTGCTCCTCAACCTACTGAACCTACTGAAAATGAAAATGAAAATGTCTGGTTTGAAATTCCTTCGGGTATGATAGAAAAACTGCTAGATAATCCTTTTGCAGGAGATGGAACAATGCATCCTGATGAGCACCTAATATATGTTGATGAAGTTTGTGGATTATTTAAGCTTGCAAGTGTACCCGGAGATGTTGTTAAGAAGAAGGTCTTCCATTTATCTTTGAAGGGAGATGCATCGACATGGTATAGGCTATGTGATGATATGGGGTCATGGAACTACAAACGATTGAAATTGGAATTTCATCAGAAGTTTTATCCTATGCATATTGTTCATCGTGATCGCAATTTAATATATAATTTTTGGCCTGCGAAGGATAAAGCATCACTCAAGCTTGAGGGAGGCTTAAATCCATGTTATATTCATGCCCCAATCATGAGCTCTCAAGAGAGATGATTATTCAAAATTTATATGCTCGGCTTTCTGATAACAATCACACAATGCTCGATACTTCCTGTGCTGGCTCTTTTATGATGAAGACTATTGAATTCAAATGGGATTTATTGGAAATAATTAAACGCAACTCTGAAGATTGGGACCTCGACAAAGGTAAGAAGTCAGGTATGACACCTAAGTTTCATCGTGTTAAATCTTTTATGGATACCGATGTTTTCCGTAAATTTAGCACTAAATATGGACTTGACTCTGAAATAGTAGCTTCTTTCTATGAATCTTTTGCTACTTATGTTGATCTCCCCAAGGAGAAGTGGTTTAAATATCATCCTCCCATAGAAGTAAAAGTAGTTGCCTATTAAAGTTGAAGAAAAGACTATCACTTATAATGATCCTATTGTTCCTACTTCTTATGTTGAGAAACCACCTTTCCCTGTTAGGATAAAGGATCATGTTAAAGCTTTAACTGTGGTTCATAAAAGCAATATTAAAACTTATGCACCTCTTGAGCAAATTAAAGTTGAACCTAATACTGCTATTGTTAAAGATCTTTTGGCTGATAATATTGATGGGCATGTTATTTATTTCTGTGATGAAACTGCTAGAATTGATAAACCTTGTGCTAAAGATAAACCTAGACCTGTGGTAGGCATGCCTGTTATTTCTGTTAAAATAGGAGATCATTGTTATCATGGCTTATGTCATATGGGTGCCAGTGCTAGTGCAATACCTATTGCCCTATATAGAGAAATTATGCATGATATTGCACTTGTTGAGTTAGAAGATATTGATGTCACAATTAAACTTGCCAATAGAGATACTATTTCACCAATGGGAATTGTTAGAGATGTTGAAGTCTTGTGTGGGAAAACTAAATATCCTGCTGATTTTCTTGTTCTTGGTTCCCCACAAGATAGCTTTTGTCCCATTATATTTGGTAGACCCTTCTTAAACATTGTTAATGCTAAGATAGATTGCAAAAAGGATGTTGTTACTATCGATTTAGATGATATGTCTCATGAATTTAATTTCTCTAAATTTAGTAGACAACACCGTGAAGAAGAATTGCCTAGTAAGGATGAAATTATTGGTTTTGCTTCTATTGTCGTACCTCCTAGTGATCCTTTAGAATAGTATTTGCTAGACCATGAAAATGATATGTTTATGAATGAAAGAAGGGAAATAGATGAAGTATTCTTTAAACAGGAGCCTATTCTGAAACACAATTTGCCTGTTGAAATCCTAGGGGATCCTCCTCCACCCAAGGGTGATCCCGTGTTTGAGCTTAAACCGTTGCCTGATACTCTTAAATATGCTTATCTTGATGAGAAAAAGATATATCCTGTTATTATTAGTGCTAACCTTTCAGAGCACGAGGAAGAACTCTGAAGAAACATTGTGCTGCTATTGGGTATACTCTTGATGATCTTAAGGGCATTAGTCCCACTCTATGTCAACATAAAATAAATTTGGAAGAAGATGCTAAACCAGTTCGTGATCATCAATGATGGCTGAATCCTAAAATGAAAGAAGTGGTAAGAAAAGAAATACTAAAGCTCCTAGAGGCATGTATAATCTATCCCGTTGCTGATAGTCAGTGGATAAGTCTTGTCCATTGGGTCCCTAAGAAGGGAGGTATTACTGTTGTTCCTAATGATAAAGATGAATTGATTCCTCAAAGAATTATTGCAGGTTATATGATGGTAATTGATTTCTGCAAACTAAATAATGCCACTAAAAAGGATCATTACCCCTTACCTTTTATCAATCAAATGCTAGAAAGATTATCCAAACATACACATTTTTGATTTCTAGATGGTTATTCTGGTTTCTCTCAAATACCTGTGTCAGCCAAGGATCAATCAAATACTACTTTTACTTGCCCTTTCGGTACTTTTGCTTATAGACATATGCCTTTTGGTTTATGTAATGCACCTGCTACCTTTCAAAGATGCATGATGGCTATATTCTCTGACTTTTGTGAAAAGATTTGTGAGGTTTTCATGGACGATTTCTCCGTCTATGGATCTTCTTTTGATGATTGCTTGAGCAACCTTGATCGAGTTTTGCAGAGATGTGAAGAAACTAATCTTGTCTTGAATTGGGAAAAGTGCCACTTTATGGTTAATGAAGGTATTATCTTGGGGCATAAAGTTTCTGAAAGAGGTATCGAAGTTGATAAATCCAAGGTTGATGCTATTGAAAAGATGCCATGTCCCAAGGACATCAAAGGTATAAGAAGTTTCCTTGGTCACGCTGGATTTTATAGGAGGTTCATTAAGGACTTCTCAAAAATTTCTCGGCCTGTGACTAATTTATTACAAAAAGATATACCATTTGTCTTTGATGATGATTGTGTAGAAGCATTTGAAATACTTAAGAAAGCATTGATCTCTGCACCTATTGTTCAACCACCTGATTGGAATTTACCCTTTGAAAATATGTGTGATGCTAGTGATTATGCTGTAGGTGCTGTTCTAGGGCAAAGAGTTGATAAGAAATTAAATGTTATTCAATATGCTAGTAAAAGCCTAGACAATGCTCAAAGAAATTATGCTACTACTAAAAAAGAATTCTTAGTGGTTGTATTTGCTTGTGATAAGTTCAGACCTTATATTGTTGATTCTAAAGTAACTATTCACACTGATCATGCTGCTATTAAATATCTTATGGAAAAGAAAGATGCTAAACCTAGACTTATTAGATGGGTTCTCTTGCTACAAGAATTTGATTTACATATTGTTGATAGAAAAGGAGCTAAGAACCCCGTTGCAGACAACTTGTCTAGGTTAGAAAATGTTCTTGATGACCCACTACCTATTGATGATAGCTTTCCTGATGAGCAATTAAATGTCATAAATGCTTCTCATACTGCTCCATGGTATGCTGATTATGCTAATTACATTGTTACTAAATTCATACCACATAGTGTCACATACCAGCAAAAGAAAAGGTTCTTCTATGATTTGAGACATTACTTTTGGGATGACCCACATCTTTACAAAGAAGGTGTAGATGGTGTTATTAGACGTTGTGCACCTGAGCATGAACAGGAACAGATCCTACGCAAGTGTCACTCCGAAGCTTATGGAGGACACCATGCCAGAGATAGAAACTGCACATAAGGTATTGCAATCTGGTTTTTATTGGCCTACTCTCTTCAAAGATGCCCGTAAGTTTGTCTTATGTTGTGATGAATGTCAAAGAATTGGTAATACTAGTAGACGTCAGGAAATGCCTATGAACTATCCACTCGTTATTGAACCATTTGATGTTTGGGGCTTTGACTATATGGGAGCTTTTCCTGCTTCTAATGGTTATACACATATTTTAGTTGTTGTTGATTACGTTACTAAGTGGGTAGAAGCTATTCCAACTAGTAGTGTTGATCATAACACTTCTATTAAAATGCTTAAAGAAGTTATTTTTCCAATATTTGGAGTCCCTAGATATTTAATGACTGATGGTGGTTCACATTTTATTCATGGTGCTTTCCGTAAAATGCTTGCTAAGTATGATGTTAATCATAGAATTGCATCTCCTTATCACCCTCAGTTTAGTGGTCAAGTAGAATTGAGTAATAGAGAGCTCAAATTAATTTTGCAAAAGACTGTCAATAGGTCTAGAAAGAATTGGTCCAAGAAACTTGATAATGCATTATGGGCCTATAGAACTGCATATAAAAATCCTATGAGTATGTCTCTGTATAAAATGGTCTATGGAAAAGCATGTCACTTACCTCTCGAACTAGAACACAAGGCATATTGGGCTATTAAAGAGCTCAATTATGATTTTAAACTTGCCAGTGAGAAGAGGTTATTTGACATAGCTCACTTGATGAATGGAGAACCCAGGCTTATGAAAATGCCAAGTTGTTTAAAGAGAAAGTTAAAAGATGGCATGGCAAAATGATACAAAAGCGTGAGTTCAATGTAGGTGATTATGTATTGCTATACAACTCTCGTTTAAGATTTTTTGCAGGAAAACTTCTCTCTAAATGGGAAGGTCCTTACGTTATCGAGGAGGTCTATCGTTCCGGTGCCATAAAACTCAACAATTTTGAAGGCACAAATCCGAAGGTGGTGAACGGTCAAAGAATGAAACATTATATCTCAGGTAATCCCATAAATGTTGAAACCAATGTTATTGAAACTGTAACCCCGGAGGAATACATAAGGGACACTTTCCGGAATGTTTCAGACTCCGAAAAGGAATAGGCATGTGGTAAGGTAAGTAAACCGACTCCAAAACAGTTTTTAAGGCAATATTTCTCCATTTTGGAATATTTAGAAAAATAGAAAAATAAGTAGCAGTCCGGGAAGGACACGAGGCCTCCACGAGGGTGGAGGGCGCGCCCTACCCCCTAGGTGCGCCCCCTACCTTGTGGGCACCTCGTGCGCTCTCTGGACTCCGTTCTCTTACACGACACGTATTTTGGTCGGTAAAAATCTATTATATAATCTCCCGGGGGTTTTGACTCCCGTATCACACAATTACCCTCTGTTTGTGTTTCGAGCTGTTGCTGCTGCAGATTAGAGCAAGATGTCTTCGCAAGAGTCAGTCGGGGAGAGCCGGGTGTCTCATCCGGCACCGAGATCAATGACAAACAACAATGTTGACCTCTTTGGGCCAGCAATGGAGGAAGAGATGGAGGCCGAATTGAAGAGGATAGATGCCATGGAAGAGGATCAAGAAGTCACTTCCTGCTTCCGAGCTGGATTCACAATGGGAGAACTGCAGAGCTCGGCTATTCCAAACTCAGTTATCCCTTCCAATGTTAGATTTCTTTCTTATGAGAATATGAAAAGGAGTGTCACTGGTTTTCCCGCAGCTATGCAGCACCCTTGGGTGCAGGGAGCTTTGGCTGTTACAGGAAAACTCTGAAAGGAAATAATGGACCTCAAGCAGCAAGTCAATAAGCTCGAGGAGGAGAATCGTATCCTGAGGGGCATCATCGCCAAGAACATCACATCACCATCCCCAAAAGGAGAGACATAATCACATGGGTATGGGCACTCCCCTTGGCAACTGCCAAGCTTGGGGGAGTACCCCGGTATCATATCACCATCACTTTTATCTTCACCATTTTTCTTAGTTCGACCCTTTTGGTAATATCTTGATCTAGTAGAATAAAAGTTCTTAGTATGATCTAGTTGTGAGTTTCACTTTATAATCCTTCTATGTAATCGAGTCTGTGAGCTATATATATAATAAAGATTAGTGTTGAGTCAAGGGCTTGATTATTTTGCCATGATCCTAAGTGAATAAAAGAAAAGAGAAAGAAATAAAAAGGGAAACAAAGACATCATATGGATCTTATGGAGAGTAATTAGCTCACATAGAAAGAGTATGATGAATAAAAGTTGTTGAGAGTTGACAAACATAGTTTTGGTCATCGTTGCAACTAATAGGAAGTAATAAAGAAAGAGAGGTCTTAACATATAAATATACTATCTTAGACATCTTTTATGATTGTGAGCACTCATTAAAATATGACATGCTAAAGAGTTGACGTTGGACAAGGAAGACAATGTAATGGGTTATGTTTTCTTACATCTGAGATAAATTATATTGTCATGGATCATCCAACATGGTTGAGCTTGCCTTTCCCCCTCATGCTAGCCAAATTCATAGCACCAAGTAGAGATACTACTTGTGCTTCCAAATACCCTTAAACCAGTTTTGCCATGAGAGTCCACCATACCTACCTATGGATTGAGTAAGATCCTCCAAGTAAGTTGTCATCGGTGCAAGCAATAAAAATTTCTCTCTAAATATGTATGACTTATTAGTGTGGGAGAAAATAAACTTTATATGATCATGTGATATGGAAGAAATAATAGCGATAGACTGCATAATAAAGGTCCATATCACAAGTGGCAATATAAAGCGACGTTCTTTCGCATTAAGATTTTGTGCATCCAACCATAAAAGCGTATGACAACCTCTGCTTCCCTCTGCGAAGGGCCTACCTTTTACTTTTATCTCCTACCTTGCATAAGAGTCATGGTGATCTTCACCCTTCCTTTTTACATTTTATCCTTTGGCAAGCACAGTATGTTGGAAAGATCCTGGTATATATGGCTAATTAGATGTGAGTTTTCATGAACTATTATTGTTGCAATTACCCTTGAGGTAAAACGTTGGGAGGCAAAACTATAAGCCCCTATATTTCTCTGTGTCCGATTAAAACTCCATACCCATAAGTATTGCGTTAGTGTCAGCAATTGTGAAAGACTATATGATAGTTGAGGATGTGGACTTGCTGAAAAGCTCTTATACATTGACTCTTTCCTATGTTATGATAAATTGCAATTGCTCCAATGACTAAGATTATAGTTTGTTAGTTTTCAATGAAGTTTACGATTCATACTTGAAATTGTGATTGAATTATTACCCTAGCATAAGAAATCATATGACGAGAATTATATAAGTTGTTGTTCTAAGAATGATCATGATGCCCTCATGTCCGTATTTTATTTTTATCGACACCTCTATCTCTAAACATGTGGACATATTTTTCGATTCCGGCTTTCGCTTGAGGACAAGCGAGGTCTAAGCTTGGGGGAGTTGATACGTCCATCTTGCATCATGCTTTTATATCGATATTTATTGCATTATGGTATGTTATTGCAAATTATGTCACAATACTTATGCCTATCCTCTCTTATTTTACAAGGTTTACATAAAGAGGGAGAATGCCGGCAGCTGGGATTCTGGGCTGGAAAAGGAGCAACTATTAGAGACCTATTCTGCATAGCTCCAAAAGTCATGAAACTTCACGGAAGACGTTTTCAGAATATATAAAAAATACCGACTGCAAGAAGTTCACCAGGGGGCCACACCCTGCCCACGAGGGTGGGGGGCGCGCCCTACCCCCCTAGGCATGCCCCCTACCTCGTGGGCCCCCCAGTGGCCCTCTGATGACCATCTTCTGCTATATGAGGACTTTCAATGAGAAAAAAAATCATAAGCCATCTTCTCGGACGAAACTCCACCGCCATGAGGCGGAACCTTGGCGGAACCAATCTAGGACTCTGGTAGAGCTGTTCTGCCGGGGAAACTTCCCTCCGGGAGGGGGAAATCATCGCCATCGTCATCACCAACGCTCCTCTCATCGGGAGAGGGCAATCTCCATCAACATCTTCACCAGCACCATCTCCTCTCAAAACCCTAGTTCATCTCTTGTATCCAATTCTTCTCTCTTAGTCCGGGATTGGTACCTGTGGGTTGCTAGTAGTGTTAATTACTCCTTGTAGTTGATGCTAGTTGGTTTATTTGGTGGAAGATCATATTTCAGATCCTATATGCATATTAATACCCCTCTGATTATGAACATGAATATGCTTTGTGAGTAGTTACGTTTGTTCCTGAGGACATGGGAGAAGTCTTGCTATTAGTAGTCATGTGAATTTGGTATTCATTCGATATTTTGATGAGATGTATGTTGTCTCTCCTCTAGTGGTGTTATGTGAATGCCGACTACATAACACTTCACCATTATTTGGGCCTAAAGGAAGGCATTGGGAAGTAATAAGTAGATGATGGGTTGCTAGAGTGACAGAAACTTAAACCCTAGTTTATGCGTTGCTTCTTAAGGGGCTGATTTGGATCCACATGTTTCATGCTATGGTTAGGTTTACCTTAATAATTTTGTTGTAGTTGCGGATGCTTGCAATAGAGGTTAATCATAAGTGGGATGCTTGTACAATTAAGGACAGCACCCAAGCACCGGTCCACCCACATATCAGATTATCAAAGTACCGAACGCGAATCATATGAACGTGATGAAAACTAGCTTGACGATATTCTCATGTGTCCTCGGGAGCGCTTTTCTCTATATAAGAGTTTGTCTAGGCTTGTCCTTTGCTACAAAAAGGATTGGGCCACCTTGCTGCACTTTATTTACTTTTGTTACTTGTTGCTCGTTACAAATTATCCTATCACAAAACTATCTGTTACCACTATTTCAGTACTTCCAGAGAATACCTTGCTGGAAACCGCTTATCATTTCCTTCTGCTCCTTGTTGGGTTCGACACTCTTACTTATCGAAAGGACTACGATAGATCCCCTATATTTGTAGGTCATTAGGGGTGCTTGCGCTTCTTCGTACCATGAGCCTCGACGGTTTTGGCCAGAGCCATAGACGTCACTTCGGTCGGTGCTCTAGTGTCCATCAAGAAACTCTCAAATAGAAATAAAAGAAAACAAACCATAATCACAAACCCAAAAGAAGAAAAGAGAGGGAGCTATAGGATCAGTCTCGGGGTTGCAAGACCGGGCCTTGGCCAGAATCAACGCCATTGATGCGCTCACCTTTCCTTCTTTGGGAGAGAAGAACAATGGTAGAAGCAGGGCAGGGTTTTCTTGAAGAAATGAGGAACAAGATGAGGGAGAAGCAAGGGATGGGTAGAGAGGAAGCTGAGAGAGAAGTGTGAAATGATGGTTGCTTTGTCCGTCCAACTTACTGCTCTAAAGGAGGGGTTTTTGTGATTTGACGGCTCATTGGGCATTACTGTGGCGCTTCGATCGGGGTAGTCTACCATCACTCTACTATGGAGTAATTTAGTGCATGGCTGGTGGACCCCGATGCTGGCTGTCCCACACGTCGGCGAAAGTGAGTAATTTAGTGCATGGCTGGAGGACGATCCGTACGGTAGAGCGTGTCCACTGTTTTTCTGAAGAAAAAAAAATGATTACAACAAGCGTTTCCACTCTTACGACGAAGGAGTGCGAAACACGGCAACTACTTGAACATACATAGTGCTCCTACTACTAGGCATGTGCAGTGGTTCATACGTTAGTACTACATAATCTTGTTGCTAGTGTAGTAAGATATGACGACAACAAATGATGTTGTGCGCATGTCAACTATATGAACAGTAATGTAGTAACATTGTACCGCTTTCTCGACTATCCAGTCGAGAATGAACGGTGAGATCAATGTTAACAGAACTAGGTCTATAGTGCATGAAGAGTTTGGTGCTACAGTACTCCATGAAACATGAACCATATGAAGCATGAATAGTGTTAGGCAAGGTGTATGAAGGGTGCATGTGATGGGAGCAAAAGTTCCCTTCTCGACCCACTTTTGGGTGTTTGGCAGAGTGCATGAAGGGTGCATGAGTCCACACTAGTAGGTTAATACAAATACACGAAGAGGAAACAACTACTCCGTCTAGGTGTGTAAGTCATCTTACGTTGTGCACTACGGCCAAGGCGGAGAGGAAAATGAGAAAACTTAATGTCTTTTTGCTAATTAATAGCATTGCATGCAATGAACTAACCACTGCATGTCATGTTTATTAGTCTCAAGTCATTGAAAGCATGCACAGCCCATGTCTCTTATTGGTTGATATGTCACAAAACAAGAAACGGGGAGGGAGTTAATGTGTCGTGCGTAAGTGTTTTGGGATTATTTGGTTTTCGTAAGCTGACTTACACACTATATTGACATAAGAATGCAACCAAACACACCCACATGCTTTGTGCTACAGTGACTGATCTGCACCGTCTGAGTTTGATCCAACGATCATGTTGCGTCGAGACATGGACATGCCCTTGCAAAGGGCGCCTAAACACCACTGAAGTCCCTCTGCTTCTCGATGCGCACAACGTTGGTGATGCAGGGGGCGAAATGGCTGAAAGGCAATGCAGTCTATGGGAAGGCGGAGGGAGCCAGCCGAGGAGCGGGGAATCTTTTTGTTTTCACCTTGGTAAAACACCAGTCGACGACTTCTCACATCAGGGAGCAGTGGGTTTTACAGGCGGAGTCATCGTGACTAATTGCTGTCGTGCCTGCTCCCGTCAATCAAAAAATTAAGAAATGCTGTTGCGCCTGCTCCCGTCAATCAAAAACTTAAAAATCATGCCACACTCAAACACCAGAGCAACGCCGCGGTGGATGTTTAAATTTACCTGTCGGCAAGTAGATAACAAAAGGGGTGAAAAAACAAATGTGGCGACGGCCTAGCTAATCGGTCGAACTAACCCAACTAGCTAGCTACCGTGCTCCACTGATGTACTCGGCGGGAAAAGTGGTCTTTCGTGATTTGATGACTCATTTATTTACTTGCTTCAGCGAAAACGCGTGGTAGGGAGTCCCAAGTCAGGAAGAATATATGCGTGCACCACCCGGGAGGACCTCGAAACCGTGCGGTAGGGTGTGCCATGTCTCGGCACGGAGGAAAAATGTGCATGTAAAAATTTACTGTATCAGACGTAGTACCTATGGTTCGACCTCGGGACCCAGCCAGTCGGTTGAAAACACCCCACTAGCCACACAACTTCATCATGCTAACATGGCATGGAGGATAGGTGTGGTTAGCTCCGTCTCGACCAGCCACAACGCCTCTTGTTCTAGGCGATTCTTCTATTTTCCAAGCTTTTTTTAGTTGTAATAACACCTCGGCAAGCTAGCGCCACTCTTCGTGTGTGCCCGTGCAAAGGTTAGACGATGGAGAGAAGAGAGAGATCGCATACCAGGGACCCACCAGTAAGTGAGTCAACGGTCATGCACGTGTAGACGAGGCACTCCCTCTACTCTACTCAACGTAATACTGTATAAAATCAAGTTATGGGACAAAGACAACAACCATTGTTGTTTCAGGCTATCGACTTACGCTTTGTAGTCCAGGTTGCCAGTTCGAATCTCGTCTTTCAGATTTGTTAGTTTTAGGTCCAAATTTGATTAATGACAAGTGGGACCCCCGTGTGTTGTTCCGATATTTCAGTGTAGGATGGTTTTTTTGAACAAACACTTTGCGCGGTTAAACAAGTAACAACACAAGTTACACGTATTTTGCAAGTTTACGAACAAAAATGACAGCAGCATAGAATATCACATCCACCCCGCAACTTAGATGCTATGGTGATATGAGTTTTTACACCGTTGGAAGTGAGATCCAATGGCTTGGGAGTAGTCTTTGTAATTATGCGCAATTTCCAAACTCTCCAAAGGTTTTTTTGCAAATAAAACATTCAGGCCTCATGTGTGCTGCTGCATCTTGGATCCAACGGCTCCCCGTTGCTCATATTAGGTGCTCCCCGTAGCTTAATTACCCGCTACGGTGATATGAGCATCTAGGTCGCGTGATCAATGATTAGATGGCAAATGCATAGTACTTGTACTTTCTGCGCAATTCCCAAACTCTCTTAGCCGTATATTGCAAAAACATTCAAACCTCCTACTGTGGGACATTAGATCTTCGTGAACTCGTATCACCATAGAATCTACGGTGCGGGAGCACCTCATATTCTCCTGTGCGAGAAAATATAAGGTGCTCTTGCAGCTTGGATGCTACGGTGATACGAGCTTTGAGGTCATTTGATCTGAGATCCAATGGCATCTGAGCAGTCTTTGTGCTTGTAAGCAGTGGCCGAACTCTTTGGGGGCTTTTCTGCATAAAAACCATTCGAACCACGGAGGAGGCGTTGGGTCACAAATCCAACGGCTCCGAAGACCTTGTATCACCAAAGCATCTAAGGTGTGGTAGCACATGATATTCTTACATACAGGAGAATATGATGTCCTCCTTCATCTTAGATGCTATGGTGATACGAGCTTCGAGGTCGTTGGATATGGGATCCAAGGGCATCTGAGTAGTTTTTGTACAAATTGTGTGCAATTCTCAAACTCATCAAGGTTTCCTGTAAAAATATTAAGACATCATGTGAGCTGCTATATCTCAGATCTACAAGCTCCAAGCAACTCGTATCGGCATATAGCATAGAAGGTATGGGGGCGCATGATATTCTCCCGGGGAGGAGGGGTGGGGTTGCACAACCAATAGGTGGTTGTAAGGGTGGGGACAACTATAATCTAAACAACCCTAAACAGAGCTTCACAATTTTATCTAAGGTCGAGGGGTGACCCCCGACAATCATAGCTCCGCCTAATTAAACACAACATTTGCATGTACTATAGTACTAGACTTAATATTCATGTTTCAGTTTCATGTTCGTTTTAAATATTGAATTGAGGACCATGCATGTCTTACGTTTTACTCCCTTCGTTCCTAAATATTAGTCTTTTTAGAGATTTCAAGTGGACTGGCACATACGGATGTATATAGACATATTTTAGAGTGTAGGTTCACTCATTTTGCTCCATATGTAGTCGCTTGTTGAAATCTCTAAAAGACTAATATTTAGGAACAAAAGGAGTATTTTTGAATTCGTGTCATACATGCATGGTTTGGAAAAATAGATGCACTATACTTATTGGATTGTTGTTGTGTTCTTGTGTGGGTGTGTGTGTGGGGGGGGGTCATATGCTTGATACATACAAAGTTTTCTCACCTCCATATTGTTCATATTTTAAATTTGAATTTGCATTGAAAAACTTAGCAGGGATACCATGAAGTGTGAAATCCACGTTGAGATCACTATATCACAAACTCACTCTAATTCAACAACTCGTCATAAATCAATTACGACGTTGAGATTAGTATTTGCAAGGAAAATACGGGCATTGTAATACACATAGATTCGTTCCGCAACTTAAAAGGTTCCTCTCGTATTCTCTAATGGTAGGACCCAACGGCGTACCAGCCAGACCTTGGCTCGTGTTGATCCTAAAAAAATAAAAAATAAAAAAACCGGGCTCGTGTCCTTCTGGTGGCGTGCATGGTATGCACATTAGGCAACCCCAACCAGTCGAGCCTCCGCATTTCGAGTCGAAATATCTGGCGGCCAGAATTCCAGCCCTAGGAAATTCCCCTCATGTCCCCAGTCCATAATGACTACCGATGAACAACAAAGGGGTGCTTTAGTAACTAGACAATGTTGTGTTCAAAAAAAGTAACTAGACAATGTTACCTACCGTGCCGAGCACGGTTCAATTCCCTCAGTCGCCGCTCGCCAAGGTCACTCGTCAACTGCATTGCCTAGTACTACTACTACTACACCAGGATGAACACAGAATTGAGCCTGTTTTTTTCGTTTGTTCGTGCCTAGTACTGGAGTTAATATATCAGGCAATGCACTGGTACGGAGGGATTATCCTTTTGCTCTGCATATATAACTTGTCTGAAGTCTAACTAAGAAAAATGTTTGACCAAATCCTTTCTTAAGAAATACAATAGGACAGATGTATGGCTTGAAAATTTATTGCATGATGCAGGTTATGATATTGTTTCGAATCCTGGATCTTTAATTTCAGGAAATCCAAAAGTGACCATAAATTCTTGAAACTGAGCATGGTCACGTGATATGGCACAAATATTACTTCGTAATTTTTTCTTCAATTTGAGACAAACTGCTTATGACAAGTTGCACAAATGAAGAGCCAAGGTATTTTGGAACAAAGACCTGTCAAGTTAAGGCGAACGCTTTCACTATTGAAACCATGGGCGTTTACGTGCCGCCACGAGTCCCGCTTCTCATCGGCAGGTGCCATCTGAGAAAGCGTGTGAGTCGACGGGAGGCGTGCGAGCAGACCGTTGCGTTGGCTGACAGGGAGGCGTGCGAGCAGACCACTGTGTAGGCTCACCGGGAGGCGAGCCTTTTGACTAGGCTCCGCCGCCCACCTTCATCCCAACTTCTCCTACTTTTAATGTCGCCGTCGCCGCAGTTTAAAATCAACCCCGCACTACCCGGTATTGCTACAATCTTCTCTCTTCCTCTCCGATTCTCCTGTCGTCTCACTACAAAAAAAAGACACATCCGTCACATTTTGGGCCAAAGGAATTTTTTTCGGTCATACATATGACACTTCTATCATGATAATTGTGACAAAACCCGGTATCATCATAGATGTGGTGGGCTCTTCTAAGACAAAAAATCATGACAGAAAATGGGCTTTTCATCCTGGGCGGGCCGGAGACGCAGCTGCATGACATTCTTTGGGCTGTCCATGACAGAAAAAACCATGGTAGAAGTGAGGGGGAGGAAAATTTCGGGGAGTTCCCAGTTACGGTGAGAGGTCGGGGGCGGAGGTATGCGCGTTTCTCTCGTACACGTACGCGTGTGTGTGCGAGGCGTTGGCTCTGACTGAACCCGAGCGAGGCGTTGGGCTCTAACTGAACCCGAGCGATTGCACTGCAGGCTACGCCTTAGTGAACCCGAGCGATTGATCGACGGCTGTTAACTAAACCCGATCGAGCGATTCCTTCGCTACTGCTGCTAACTGAAGCCGATCGATGCTTCCTCTGGGATGAACAGTGAGCATTGTGGGGGGTTTGGATGAACAGTGAGCGGTGGCGTTGCCTCTGGATGAACAGGACCCCGTGGTGTGGTGGATGGCTGGATGAACAGTAGACGGTGGAGGGGTGCCCGTGGAGGGGTGGTTGAACAGGACCCCGTGGTGTGGAGGGGTGGATGAACAGTAGACAATGGAGGGGTGCCCGTGGAAGGGTGGTTGAACAGTAGCCGGTGGAGTAGCGCGCGGTGGAGGCTGGATGAACAGGAGCCCGTGGAGGCTGCAGGAGGTCGACGGTAGCCCGTGGAGGCTGGAGGAGGTCGACGGTGGAGATGAACAGTATCCCGTGGAGTCCTGTTTTGCGGTACGCCACACCCCTCCCGATGAACAGGACCCCCGTTACGACCGTAGCGCTCCAACACAAGTCCGTTTCGTCCGTTTTGCGGTACGTCACACCCCTCCCGATCAACAGGACCCTCGTTTCGACCGTAGGAGGTCCGTTTCCTCCGTTTTGCGGTACGCCAGACCCCTCCCAATCAACAGGACCCCGTTCCGAATGTAGGAGTTCCGTTTCCTCCGTTGTGCGGTACACCAGGCCTCGTTTCCATTGCCTGTTCCGTCCAAGCCCTCCCGATGAACACGACCACGCATTCCGTTCTGACCCAGCCGGTTGGCTCCCACGTGTTCTGTTACCTCCCGATGAACACGACACATTCCATTGCCTCTCGATGAACACGATGCATTCCGTTGCCTCCCCATGAACACGACGCATTCCGTTGCCTCCCCATGAACACGACGACATTGTTTCTCCGTTCCGACCCAGCCATGTACACGAGCCCTGGCCATACATATGTGCGAGTAGGCATTCGAGACCCCGCCCGTATGTACACATACGTGGCCGTATTTTCTTTCTTGCACCCTGGCCGTTGTACGTACGTGTACATGCTACGTGCGCGCCTCTACTACGACACATACGCACTTCTACTACGACACGTACGCACCTCTACTATCACACGTGCGCGCCTCTACATCCACCAGTATATATGTACGTACATGTTCGCGACCAGAATGACAACGCTACGTACGCTTCGACCAGGTGGGTCCCGACTGTTAGCCACTTCCTTGCATGCGAAGATGTAGCTGGTGGGTCCCATCAGTCAGGGGGGCAAATCGTTTTTTTTTTGCCCGGACGCACTTCCTTGCGTGCGAAGATGTAGCTGGTGGGTCCCAGCAGTCAGGGGGGCGAATCATTTTTTACCCGGACGCACTTCCTTGCATGCGAAGATGTAGCTGGTGGGTCCCAGCAGTCAGGGGGAAACGTTTTTTCGCGAAATACGGTGGCCCGTCCGGTGGGTCCCCGCTGTCAGGTGGAGGAATCATTATTTTGCGCGTAATAAGGAGGCACTTCCTTGCTGCGGCCGTGGACCCAGCTGTCAGCCTCTCCACGTATAGTCCACGTCCGATGGAAGTCGTTCCTTGACCACGTTGACCACGCCGCACCGAGAGCACCACGGCGGTGGACGATGGCGAGGACTAGGAAGGGGACGACTCGGAGCCGGGGAAGACGCAGCAGTGGATGCCCACACGAAGAGGAGTACGAGGGTTCACTGGTTCGGCTGTGGTGTAAGGCTGCTGTCGCCACAGAATAACAGGGGGTGTGGGTGAGTAGAGGGATGGCCTGGCCAGCGGTGGGAGTAGTAGGGGGCGGTGAGGCCTCCGCGGCATCACAGCCGGCCACGGGAGGCAGGAGCACACGACACGACCGGCGCTGGTTTGGGCGACTGGAGCAAGAAGACCAGAGGTTGAAGAGGCACTACGGCCGTTGGATGAACGTCGTACGGTAACAGGAGCTAGAATCATTCATATTGACTAAGTTGGCAAAGCTCTTCGTCCTCGTCAACTTGGTAGGCCCACAAGTCAGCCTCCCACTATGCTGGGTTCCAGCTGGCAGGGGGAATATTCATTTTTTGTGCATAATAAGGAGGCACTTCCTTGCGTGCGAATATAGCTGGTGGGTCCGACATGTCAGCGGGGGGCACGTTATTTTCGCGAAATATAGAGGCCCTTCCGGTGGGTCCTAAATGTCAGGTGGAGGAATCATTATTTTGCGCGTAATAAGGAGGCTTTCCTTGTGTGCGGCTGTGGACCCAGCTGTCAGCCTCTCCACACACAGTCTTCTTCCGATGGTGTCGTTCGTTGACCACGTTGACCATGTCGCGCCGAGCGCATCCAAGGTGGTGGACTACGGCGAGGCCCCGGACAGCAACGAGTCGGAGATGGGAAGACGCGGGAGTAGAGTCGCAGACGGGAGGTGTAAGAGGGTTAACTGGTTCTAGTGCGGTGTGGTTCGGTAGTCAGTGGAGAAGAACAGGAGGTGTGGAGGGGTGGAGGGATGGCCTGACCAACGGTGGAGTAGCGCTTCATAGAGAAGCGTGCTAAGCAGAGCTGCTAGCAGCAGGAGGCGGGAGATGGTCCTGGCGGCAACGGAGGAAGAACACGAGAGATTGAAGATGGATGTCGGTCGTTGGATGTAAATCCAACGGCTAACATGTCAGAATCATTTGTTGACTAAATTGACAATGACATGCATTGGCTTCGACCTATTGGCCCACATTTCAGCCTCCAAAAATGTGGCACGTATTCAACCCATTTTTCAGAATTTACAGTCCTTTTTTGCGCGGTAGAATTTATAGTCAATTTGTTCTTTTTCTGAATTACAACCATTAGCTGGGCTGGGTGAACAAATAATTTAGCATCCATGCGGCCCATTTATTTTATTTCCTAAAAAATTACAGGCCATTTGCACTTTCTCGAAATACACGATTTTGCTGGGCTGATTCTAATTATAATGTTGGGTTGGGCCAGCAATGTTATCAAAAAATAAAAAGGGACTGAGCATTTTGTTATAAATATATTTAAATAATAAGTGATATTATTACATTCGTCCTTAAATCTTACCAAGCTTTTGTACACAATCACTAGGATTTTCGTGCCAAAACAATCCAGGATTTTATTTGTTAAGAAATTATTTTTATAAGTTAATAAGATGTGGGATATTGTTTTCTTACATATGTAAGTATCTGTTAAATATATGATGACAATAAAAATAATATATAATAACATATAAAATATATTTTTTTAGAAAAACAGGGAGCATCTCCCCGGTTCCATTGCTGAGAACGAAACCACAACATATTCTGATACAGCGGCTCAAAGAGCAGTTCGAAAGCAAAGGTAGAAAAGCTACAAACTAGGGGGTGGATGAACAAATTCTCTGAATAACACAAATCACCCGAGCTGTGCCAAAGGCAGAGCGGATAGAGCACTCAAATGACACAAGGAGGGTCCAGCGAAGCCTTCATGGTCTTTATCCGAGGGGCCGTGTCAGCCTGCGGCGACCAGTAAGCAAGCGGATACACCGGGCTGGAAGGCGTAGCATGGTGGATGTCCCTCTTTTTCAGCGCTAGGTGCCCATCATCTTCATCAGAGATCTTGAGACAAGCCCATGGGTCCAGCCCCAGAGCAGGTTGAGCCTTGTTCAGCCACAAGTGATCCAACGGTTTCTGGAGGGATCTTGTTAGGGTTTCCACGAAGCTCATCAACTTTTCCTTGTCCGATCCAGACGAGAGAATCGCCTAGTTCCTCACCATGTTCCTGGTCAACCTCAAGACCTGCGAAATGGAAATCCGGGAGGTGTTACTGAAAATCATAGCATTTCTATATTTCTAGAGGCACCAAAGGACAGCTGAGCTAAGAGTATTTAAAACTGAGCACTTTTTGGTAGCAATCCAGAATCTGGCGACAGATTCGAAGGATGAGCCAATCTGACTAGAGAAATATTCCTCAATGTGGGCCCAGAGATGTTTAGCAACTATACATTCAAAAAATAGGTGAGAACAAGAATCTTGTTCCAAGCAGTAACCACAATCAAGGGGTGAGAACAAGACCCTATCAGTCTTCTAAATAGGCCAAAATAGGTGAGAACAAGACTGCTAGGGGGGATGTGCCAAACCAAGTATCTTCCCAGAACCTGGTTCTGCTCCCATCCTCTATGTTCCATCTATAGCCAAATTTCACAGCATGCATAATAGATTTTAACCCTTTACAGAATCTAGAGGTCTTAGGGTTGGAGGAAGGGACAAAAATATTAGTTTTATTTCCTAGGTATTTATGGGCAATAAGAAGCTTCCAGGGTTTCATGTCTTCCTCATAAAATCTTTTAATCCAAGACCCTAGAAGACAAATGTTAATTTCTTGAAGGTTAGGTATGCCTAGGCCTCCAAGATCTTTTTTAATAGAGACTAGGGCCCAATTAGCAAGGTGTAGCTTCCTATTTCCCTCAAAATCATTCCACAAGCAATGAGACATCTGAGAATTGATGAGGTTCACTGCCCATTTAGGGAACTTGAAGAAGGAGAGGAGATACACTGGAATGCTAGTCAAACAAGCTTGTATGAGGATCAATCTACCTCTGTAAGAGAGAAGTTTGCCCCTCCACCCAGCAATCCTTTTAATGATTTTATCCAGAAGGGGTTGGATATCCTCTCTCCTCAGTTTATCATAGTGGAGAGGGATACCTAGGTACTTAATGGGGAAGTTACCTTTATTACAGACTAGAATAGAGAGGAAGTCAGCTAACTCCTGATCATCCATGTTGATAGGGATGAGTTCACTTTTAGAGTAGTTGATTCTCATGCCTGAGACTTGTTCAAAACAGGTTAGAACAGTTTTCAGATTGCTAGCATGTGTGGAGTCATTGTCTAAGAAAAGGATGGTATCATCTGCATATTGAAGGTAGATGATGCCACCAGGGCAGACCTCAGGACAGAGCCCTGCAATCAGACTATGATCAGCAGCTTTGCTCAGCATTTTAGTAAGAACGTCCACTACTAAATTAAACAAAAGCGGGGAGATGGGGTCACCTTGCCTAAGGCCTTTACCAGCAAGGAAAAAATCACTTTCACAGTTATTTAACTTGACCCCAACAGACCCCCCATGAGTAAGTTGCTGGATCCAACTAGTCCATTTACCCCCAAAACCTCTAAGCTCCAGGAGTTTCATAAGGAAATCAAGGTCAACTTTATCGAAGGCAGTCTAAACTAGAACTACCATCTAGAGAAAAATTCTCACAAACAGAGCCTTCAGATCTGTTTTGGTGAGGGTAAATAAAGGAAGAGCATTCAATGCCATCATTAAGAGAAGTAACATCTACACCAATCTTAGCAGCAATGGCATTGAAGGAAGGATCATTAAAGTTGGAGAAGGAAGTGTGTTTCATACCCTGGGGTTTTTGCACTTCCAGGTTCTGAACCTCTTTGAGCTGTTGAGCCTTTTCAATAATGGTTCTCTTGTCACCAGCTACCCTGGCACTGGTTCTGGTGGCTTGAACAGGACCCCATTTGGGAAGGTGCTTCTCCTTAGGAAGGGCAGGGAAGTCAGAGTTGTATTTTGAGTCCAAATTGTCTGGGAGTTCAGTTGTTTCAACAAGTGCCTCTTGATCCTCTTGTAGATCTACAGAACCTTCTAATTCCATCAGATCATCATCTTCCAGGAGCTCCATTTCCCTGAGGAGGTTGAATCCATCAGTTTCATCAAGCACAGAATTCAAGATCTTTTCCTGGATGCTGAGTTGAGGAGTGTATGGAGAATCAGGGAGGTGTGTCTTGAGGACTGAAGTGGGTGTAGTTTCTCCAAGCATCTGATTGTGGCCAAAAGACTGTCCTCTGATGTTAGGGGCCCCAGAATTGGCAGCAGGCCCTTTATCTGATTCAGATCTAGAGCTCCTGTTGGATTCAGCATCTTCAGTAAGATTGGTACCAGTTTCAGCTGCAGAGACATATGTACCAGCAGAGAGGTTGGTGGAGGTGCCAGTTTCAGTGGGGGTTAAGGACTCCACCTCAATGAGTAGCCTGTAGATTTTGTTCCCAACTCCAAAAAGCCTTTCAGCAGGGATTTTGGAGGGATCTTTACATAAGATTTTGACCCTAACAGTTTCATAGAATGACTTGAAATTATGCTGCCAATCCACATCCAGTAAGACCCCCAGAGTGGAAGTGATTTGATCCAGCATAGTCCAGTCACACCACTTGGGGGTTCAATTTCCTGATCTTGATCCAAGTTTCCTGGAGGTCCTCTTCAGCCTCAATCCTGCCTTTCCAGACTTCAACATTGACTACAACATTGTCTTTTTTGAGACCAAAACAGGGGTATCCAGCAACTTGAACTACATCTATTTCAGGAGGGAATTTGACCAAGAATGTCCACTCATCTAGGGCATTGATTGGCCAGGGCCAGTTGGTTTTGTAAATGTCTGCAAACTCAGTGGCAAGTTCCTGCTTGGTCACTTCACCAGCTTCTACCAGAACAATCCCCACATTCTTCAGGGAGCCATGATACTGAGCATTTTCATCAGGTGGGTCTATGTGGTAGAACCCTAATCCTGGAGCAGCACTTCCAACATATCTAGCAGAACTGTGGGTTTTCCTTCTGACAGGGCAATTCTCAACTTTATGGGTAACCATTTTGCAGATAAAACAACTCTTGGGCTTGACACATTTATCCAAATGATGCCCTGGTTCCCCACAGTTGTAGCAGATCACCTCGGAGTATGCCATAAGGCCCGAAGTAGGGGCAGGAGCAGTTTTCTGGATGTCCTGTCTCTTCTTTTGCTGATTCTTGCCTTGAGATTTCCCACTGATCTGAGAGTCAGAACCACCAGCAGATTGTTCTTGGGCAATTACAGGAGCCTGCCCAGATTGTGCCCCCATTTGGGGCGGAGGTGGGCCGTACCACTGCTCAACCGACGCTCCCTCCATTGTAGTAGGGGAAATTCATCGGAGTTCCTGGTTCCTTCTCATCCTCCAACCAGATGTTGTCTCTCAAGAAGCAGAAATAACCACCAGATAGCTCAATTGAAGCAGATTGCAAGCCTAATTTCAATATTCTCCAGGTTTGGGGGAGAGGTAAGGTAGGGGATCCACCCGCTCCAGCTCCGGTGGTGTGCTGGTGGGCATGAGTCCAGTCAAGCATTCCCATCTCACAGCACAGCGTGGATCTCCTGAATTCACTTCTCCTTTCGCCCATCGAACGAACGCAATCGGCAGCTCCCTGGGGTGGGGCATCCTGTGCTTCTCTAGGAAATCTCCTTCGAAGTAGATCCGAATGGCTAGATTCAGCAGCTCCCAATCCACATGATCCTTGCACATCTGAGCATACCTGCGCGAGTGAGAGAACGGATTCGGTCCTTCCTCGGCTTCCTCCCTCGCAGCTTCCTCCTCTGCTTCCCTCCATTCGCGCATGCACTAGGTCCAAGAGAGAGCGTCGTCGCGGATCCGCATTGCCCGCTCCCTCCATCTCCTCCCTCGAGTCTCCCGCAGCACCGCCGGCGCGACGGAGTTGAGCGGCTAGAGCATCCGCGGGAAGGCTTTGTAGACATGTGGGAGATGCATCTTGTACATCTGCCTGTCTTCCAGCCATTCCCCCGTGGATATGGCCGGCGACTCCATGGGGCGTGCGAGCGGACTTGCTGAGGGGGGCAGGCGCGCCCGGAGTCAGGAGGCGGGGGGTGGCGGTGAGATCTATGGCGGCGGCGAGGGTGGAGGTAGTGGCGGGGGCGGCGGCGAGGGTGGAGGTGGTGGCGGGGGCGAAGGGGATCGCGAGAGCGGTCATCTATTTGCCAATTATGTGAACTAAACAGTCAACATATAAAATAATTTAAATATATATAATATAGTTAGAAGGGAAACATAAGTTGGACCTGGCGTTCCTATTCTTATATAGAAAAATAGAACAGACCTCTGCGTTTTCTTCAAAAAAATACATAAATTGGGCTGCCAAAAATAAAACCTCGGATGGGAGGTCCATAGGCCGGTCGATACATGACGGCCCTAAGAAAATACAAACAGGCCTATGGACCTCCCATCCGAGGTCGTGGGCTGCGCATGTTAAAAATGAAAGCCTAGACGGGGCAGCCCAAAACCACGTCCAACACTTGCCAAAACTTCGTCCCTCGTTTTCTCTGTGTTTCGCACACTCGACATTGTGTGGGCATTTTGACTGTGCATCATATGAAGATGTGCTATGCATGAATGTTGATCAGCATGATGTTAACTGGCTGGTAGTTCCATTTTCGACCATGAATAAAACTTCCAACATGATGTTAACCCTGTTTGAAAAGGCCGTGTTAATATAAATGCTCTGCCTCTGAAAGTTGCAGTTTCTTATCTGAACTGAACTTGCAGTTTCTTATCTGAAACTGAAACTTGCAGTTTCTTCTCTGAGAATCACATTGTCTGCACTTTTATACTCCTATGAAACTACATTTTTTAAGTGCTAAAAATAGATATCTAGAATTCATAAAATACTTCATATGCTCAATACTGCAAATCTGAAATTCAAAAGACATTCATATCTGAAAGTACTCTCAAAATACACAACACAAAACACAATTCACAACCTGCAAATACTGACAACCCTAAGCTCCTCCTGACAATTCACAACCTGCCCGACTATTGGGCTGGGGGGGCAGCCCCCTCCTATTCCTCGGCGGCAGACAGCCGCCCCGTGAGACGATGTGAACGGCGAGGGAGACGATGGCGGGGAAGCGTCGTCGGGCCAACTGCTTTTCTCCTCTTGCAGTTGGGTTCGGTCGACGAAGACTCCACCAGCTCGCTCTGGCAGGACACCCTCACAAACGGCACCCTGTAGATGCTCGATCCTTCAATCTCTGGTGGATGCTCCATCTGGGATCGATACTCCCACCACCGCTCCCTCACGATCGGATTTGGTGAATCTGTTTGCTCCATGGCCCAGAGGAGCAGCTCTATGTACTCTGGCGCGACACCCTCCGGGAGTATCACCGCCGTTTCGCTCTGTTGTAGATATTTGGCCATGGATGTCGCCGTCGCCTCTAGTTGGTCCTTGTTGCCAAACCAAGACTGTATCTCCAACATCCTAGATAGCTTCACAGGGTCGCTGTCTGCGATCCTCGCGTATCGGTTGTACTCCTCCATCAATCTACTTCTCCACGGCACCTTCACTCGCCGGCGGTGGTTTTTGAATGGAAGAGGAGAGGAGCAGTGCTGGTTTTGGATTAGAACGGGAGAGGAGCGACGCTGGTTTTGGAATGGAATAGGAGAGGAGGGGCAGTGGTTTTGAAATGGAAGAGGAGAGGAGCGGTGGTGGTTTAAGAGGAGAAGAGCGGAAGAGCGGCGCCGGTCTTGGAAGTATTTTTTTTATTGTTTTGCGTATTTTGGGTCAAAGTTTGACCATGTACTGTGTTTGACAAGCAAAATGTAAATGCATGTCACCAAAAATTGAATCGTTTGGTTCGTATCTGAATGTACTTTCAAATTATATTATTTTTGCAAAGTATAACATATATTTTATGTGCGAAAATCATGGTCAATTATGACCTACAATAAAAGGGAGACTAGTTAATGTGGGGTCGCTTTCTTAATTGAAGGGTAAATCCATTTTGATTTTGATCCAGTCACAGCGCGCCGGCCCTCTCGTCCAATCCTAAATCGCTGCCGCACGCTCCTCTCCCTCTTCTCCATTGCAAAACCACCTCCTCTCCTCTCCATCATCTCCATTCCAAAACCACCATCTCGCCTCTCCCTCTTTTGATCTTCTTCATTGCAAAACCACCTCCTCTCCTCTCCATCATCTCCATTCCAAAACCACCATCTCGCCTCTCCCTCTTCTCTATGCAAGATCACCGTCTTTCCTCCGTTTTCTAGACGCTTTGCTCCATGGCACGGGTGCAATCCATGGATACAAAATTAGTATACTGTATACTATTTAAAAGTCGAGGGCGGGGCTTTTCCTGCGCGGTAGGCGGCGGGGCAGTTCCGCCTAGTCGGTTCGACAGAGACGCGAGAAGACGAGGGAGTAGGCTGCTGCAAACGTAGGGCTGTGTGATTTGACAGCGAGTTACTGCTGGACAGGTGGGGCCCCGTGATTTGACTTGCCATTATCATTTTAACTGCGGCGCTACGACCGGCGTGAGTCTCCCTATTCCTGACCACCTCCATACAGGTGCCTCTCCCAATGCTCCACCATGTAGTAGAGGCTGGCTCTTGCATGAGAGCCCACTTCTCCACTTTTTCCTTGCCTCTCTTTCCTCCACATATGCAAAAATGCCATGTAAAGCGCACTATTGTACTTACTTTTACTTGCTCCTACAGGTGCTTAAGCTTGCCACATAGGCATAAAGTCTGATGTGGCAAGTTAATCAAGAAGAGAGAGACTAGTTTGGTGACCCAAGGAAGAAACGGTGCTAAGCGCGTGTACCTAGGTGAAAAGACAATTTTGAGTCTATAGCTAATTAAATGAAGCAAACTTAGCAACACCATTTCATTGGAAGAGGTCACTCCTTGGCAAATGCAATAAATACTAGTACTCCCTGTGTCCCATAATATAAGAACGTTTTTGGCACTACACTAGTGTCAAAAACATTCTTATATTATGGGACGGAGGGAGTACGAAGAAAGAGATAGAGAGGAGTAAAAAAATACACTTATAGCCAACCTTGTTGTAGTATGAGTGACTAAGTGATGACTATGTATGACATGCCAACATCAGATAGCCTAACGCACCGTGTTAAATCTCCAAGGGCGCGACCACGCGAGCGACGCGACGGTCGTGGTAGGCGCGACCATGATACGGGCTGCTGGCAGCCCTTGGATCTGAGATCAAACGGTCGCATGCTAAGTTGCTGAAAATTTGCAGAATAACCCTCCAGGATAGGATATTCACCCATAGGTCTAGAATCACGCCATGCAACCATTCGATCTCAGATCCAAGGGCTCTCGGAAGCCCGTATCATGGGAGAATGGAAAGCCACTACCCTGCCGTTCGCACGCTGGCAGTTCGCTCCTACTCGTCCCCGCACGTCCTTCAATACTACGGCGGTTCGCTCCTAGTCGTCCCGTCCATTCACATTACGGCAGTTCCACTAATCCTAACCCTCCTCCCAAATCCATGGCGTCCCAAATCTCCACGATCGGCGGTGAGTACAAGGTTAGAACCATCACCGGCGATGAGTTCGACGTCATCTACACCCGTTCTTCCGCGACGGTGAAAGGATGCCTTTCTCGCTTCAGACGCATGTTCGAAAACTCAGATGATGAGTGGGTCGCTGGGCTAGATGTTGAGTACACCACAGTCCTGGGACCAGAGAAGGATCTAAAGGACGAAGAGAGGAAGAAGCCCGCCGTGATCCAGGTTTGCGTACATAACGTTTGCTTGGTCTACCACATATGCCATGCCGACGTTGAGTGCCAGGATTTTAAGAACTTCCTCAAGGATAAAATAGTGAAATTCGTTACTATAGACTTTAAGAACGACATGGATGTCCTGCGTCGGATAGGTCTCGTTGTAGGCAACCCCTTCGACCTCCAGAAGAATCGGCTGGTGTCCTCTCGTCAGCCTTCAATGCTGACCCTGGCAGGAGCCATGGTTCATCCTTCATACGGTAAACTGGAGAAACCTCCATACACGTTTCATCGTCATGCATGGCAGCGGAATGTACTAGATATAGACCACATCCACTACGCTGCAATGGATGGCTACCTTTGCTTCAATATCTACAAGGGTTGGATGAAGAGCAACAGCCAAGTGTGCGGTTCAAGCAAAGAAGTATCGGCCAAGAGGAAGAGGGACAAGGACGAAGTCGAGGACATGGACGAGGACTCCGAGTAAGATGGCAGTGTCGTTGCTCATGGTGGTTCTAATGCAATGTCTACCGGAATAGTTGCAAAGTTTAATTTCAGGTGTGCTTAATTTAATTTGAGGGGTGTGTTGTGCTGAGCCCCCAGCAGAACTATGTTATGTTTCTTCTCGTTACTTTAACTCTTCAGTACGTACATACTAGTATTTCTTACATTTCATCTTTTAGTTGGTATAGTACTACCACTCGTTTCTTCACATTATATACGTACAATATATATGGCCAACATCATATAGCCAGCAGTTTAGTTGTCAAAGAATTTCAGGGTGCTTAGTTTTGTCAAAGAATTCCAGGATGCTTAGAGGGTGCTTGGATCCAAGGGACTTATTTTAGTCTGACTAAAAATAGTCTCTTTAAGAGGCTAAAGTTCCAAGCACCCCTGACTAAAGAGGGGCTAAAACTAGTCTTGAGACTAAATTTTTTAGTCAGGGGTACCCCTACTAAAATGTGGATTAGTCCTCTCTCTACTCATTTAACTCCTCTCCTTTAACACAGGCGAGTTCTGGATTGGAGGGTTTGGAGGATAATAAATGCTCATTAACTTGATTTTAGCCTTTTTAGTATTTGGATCCAAGCATGGGTGAGGCTAGCATGTTTTAGTCCCACTACTTTTAGTCATGGGACTAAAACGTATCCAAGCACCCTCTTAGTTTTATTTGAGGGGTGGGTTGTGCTGGACACCATTATTGTGACTAGCCTTTTTAATAGTACTATATGCATAATTTGGCGACGAGCGCTCTCTATATGTACCACCTTTTTTTAATTTCAAGTTTTGCTCCATGGCGCAATCCATCGATACTACTGCTGTACAAAAGTATACATTTTTTAAAAGGCTAGAGGGCGGGGCAGTCTAGCTTGGTCGGTTTCACGAGAGGCGAGGGCCTTTGTGATTTGACGGCTCATTACTGCTGGAAGGCGGGGCCTTGTGATTTGACTGCTCGTATAAATGCGCCGACGACCTGATCGAGGAGGAGCAAAGAACCGTGCGGTATACTCAAGTTTTCCACTGGAGTAGTACTGCGACGGAGGAGCACGAAACACGGCAGCCCAGTGCCATATGGCGATAAAAATGATCTAATTTGCTAGTCATCTCATTGTTAGCATTGTTCTATTCATTCCCTCAAAAAAACCATTATTCTATTCATGCCTCGCAGAGAACGTGACACGTGCGGCGAAACACCCGAAGCAAAAGATGAAACACAGGAGCAAAAGAAGAAGGAAGATTATCACCCCAAATGATCTAATTCGCCGCGGAGTCGTAACTGCTTCTTCATCTCCTCCACGACCTCCATCTCCTTGCGCGTCTCCTCCGCCATCTTCTTCATTCTGTCCATGACGCGGGATTTCTTGACGCGAGCCTTCATCATCTGTTCCACGGCCGCATTATGTACCTTGACAGCAGCTGGGTGCTCGATGCGGAGCTTCGCCAACTCCTCCTTCTGTTCCATGACGAGGGCCTGCAGCTTCTTCCAGCCGGCGTTCTTCTCCTTCAACAGGTCGATATCGTGGCAGAGCTTCACCTTATCCTCCTGAAGTCGCAGTATTTCGCCACTTGCCTTCTTCTCCGAGGCAATGCTCTTCTTCAGCAGCATTACCAAGCCGGCGGTCAACTCCCCATGCTGATGGAGCTCAGCGGGCATGTCGTCGAGGCTCTCCCTCAGCAACTCCATCAAGCCTTGCATGAACTCCTTCTGCTTATTGAGGTGCTTATTGAGCTGATCGGGCATGCCGTCGAGGGATAATGACTCCAGCTCCACCGGCTCGGCATGTTCGCCTCCGCGGCTAGGGCGCTCCTGGGAGCCATCGCCTGCCCGTGAGAGATCTTTCGAGGTCTCTGCGTGGCGGCGAGCCCTCTCTTTTTTTCCGTAGCCTTGGTTGCCGCTCCCTTGTTACGAGTAGTTCTCGACCTAGAGCTCTGCTCACCGGCCATGGCAACGACGGACGAAGAAGAAGCACTTATGAGGAGGAAAGGTAGAGTAATTTTTGGTTAGGTAGTTCCCCTTTTTATAACCTAAGTACTAGCACTAGTACTAATACCTGCATAGTGGGAACACGTTCAGGTTTGGTACGTACTAGTAGGTGTGAGCAGGCTTTCGAATGTGATGGGAACAAGGTAAAGATTAATTGATGGTTTTGGTTTCGAGGCCCGAAACGGCTCCCGATGAGTTTAGCGGAACATAAATTTCAAGTACTACACTGCTCAAATGCGTAAATATTATGTTACTGTCAAAAATTGGCACAAAATACGAAGGAGACCAATGGAAGTACTACTAGCAACCCACGATTTAACTACTCGCATGCGCGCAGTGGAGTAATAATGTCTTTCTTCCGCCCTCACGTCCACTCAATTTGCATGCGCTGTATTAATTGACCATCAATGAAGTGAACGACTTTACACGCGTCAAATTATCACATGGGGTGGATCTTGGTACAAAATTGCGTCCGCCCGTGTACCCGCGTGTGCGTGCGAGGGAATGAGTGCGTGGCGTGCGTGCACATCTTCGCTTCGTGCATGTACCGCCAGTATGGCTCAGGGAGGACGAGTACATTCTTCTGGAACCAGCAGCACGTCACTGTGATCAATCCACGCAAGGAGGTCGCGACAACGCCTCCACATGTGCCACGTGGCTTCATGAACTGTAAGAGAGACACTGTGTAGCGTGCCATTGGTATTCTAATTTACGTGTTTTGCACATACTCGAAGTACTAGTAAGGTACACGTGCATTGCACGCATCAGATTTTGCAACCAAATTATGAATAAATACCACACTATAGCATGTAAGCTCTGAGTCATATATGCCTGATGTAGCCCTTCGTTTAATTCTTATAGTTCATCTCATTCAAAATCAATTAGTTTTTATAAAAAAGCTAAGAACGCGGGAATAGGAAAAACATGGGATTATAGTGGAATGTCGTCTTGAATCCTACAGGATTGTACGAGTGTTTGATTGTGCATAGAAAAAACGCAGAATTCTTTCAAAGAGGTTTGAGTGGATGGGATGTTTCCTATGAAATCTAGTGCAAATGAATCATATGGAAAAATTCCTATGGTTTACAATCCTACGAATCAAACAACCAAGATAGGAAAAATTCCTAATGATTAGAATCCTCCAAAATTCCTTTGAGAATCCTTTGAATCAAAGAAGCCCTTAATCTATTTTATGATTCATGGAATTGTGCGTTGTAAAGCATAAAGTAAAAACAAATAATGGCAATTCAACTAGAAAAAAAGTTTGGGCAGTTATGATACGGAAGATTCTAGAACAAAAGAGAACCACTGTTGTTTTGAGGTTTGTGCATTATGCTTAAGTTCAACCATGGAGTCTGCTAGATTGTACATGTGGCAAAATCCGGTGGGGGGCTAGAAGATGGTGCGAGGGGCCGAGTGGAGGGAGACTATGAAGGAATGCACAAGTGCGAGATCGATATTTAGAGAGAGGGGGCGAACACGTGCGCTGTTGCGCGCAGTGGCGGAGCCATGAAAAATAAATGAGCTAGGGGGCCAAGCATTGCTAATCCTTTACGAGGAGGGTCAATTCATGAACTTAAACCATTTTTAGCAGCAATTGTCTAATGATCACATTCATATTAGCCTCGATATATAGTGATGTTAGGGGGGAGGGGGCAGGGCCCTTACTGCCCCCTGTCTTCGCCATTGTGCACGCGTCTGAGAGATGAAGCGGAAGGCATGGATGATGAGAGGGGGACGTTGGATATATAATTAATGTGGGTGTATTAGCTATATATGTTAATCCTATATAGAGAGGTATAGATTGATCGATGTGGACGTGGGAAAGAGGGTGAGACCTCACTGGATATATCGATTGATCGGTTTGTGTGGAAAACTATGAAAGACCTAGCTATATACACACATACATAGAGGAACATCGATCGTTGCGCATGCACGCGTGAGAGATAAAGAATGCCCGATATGATGGAGAGGGGGATGTGTGTGGGTGTGTGCCTTCATGGGAGACCGACCTGAAGAAAAAGATTGCATGCGTGCGATGGATAATGCCGACTGGTAGTGTGTGTGCATGCATGCACGAGAGAAAGTTAGTGGTACAATTATAAAGAGAAGACTACTGTGTGGGTGTAAAAGAATAGGTGAGGTCATAATCAATGTAAAGTTGAATTCAAATATTTGAATAAGAGATCCTGATGTTTGAAACCCATGCATGCATGAATATAACGGAGATCTGCGCGGTGTGATTTGCAAAAGAGCATGTTGTAATGTATACACATTGAACAAGGTCAGACTGATTTGAATTTGAGATACCGATGGAAGACATCATTTGGCCACGTCGCATCTGTGCATGGACACACAATTCTAATTGGAGATGATGGGCGGCTTTCGCATCACATATCTATATCTATACCCCTATATATATTATTTTTATATTTTTTATATTGTGTGCGGGTAACTTTAACTTTGAAAGATGGTCGTTGGATGAGGCGAATCCGATGGTCCAAAGATGGCAAATTTGAGCACTACTGGCCATTGGATATCATCTAGATTCCACCAGATTTCGCAACATGTATAATCTAGAAGACTCCATGGTTGAACTTAAGCATAATGCACAAACATCAAAACACAAGCACTTCTTATTTGTTCTAGAATCTTCCGTATCAGAATTACCCAAATGTTTTTCTACATGATTTTCCATTATCTGTTTTTTACTTTATGTCTTACGACGCGCAATTCCATGAATCTTAAAATAGATTAGTTTTCTTATAAAAACTAGATGATTTTGAATGAAATGAACTATAAGAATTAAACGAACATCTACATCATGCATATATGACTCAAAGCTTGCATGCTATAATGTGGTATTTATTCATAATTTGGTTGCCAAATCTCATGCGTGCAATGCACGTGTACCTTACTCTAGTCTAAATGGTGTTTGTGTGTGTGTTGTGCGTGTTGAGGTGCAAATTGTCTTTTTTGGGGGGGTACACGTTAAGCTTGTTCTTCCGAAATTTCAAGCCGCGCCTTGTTATGCCGAAAATTCAAGCTAGCGTCTCTGTCTATCGTGCTGCGAAACTCCCGCCTTTTCAACCCGCGCCTTGTTAGCCCGAAATATTTAGGATATATCTTTGTCTCATTGTGCTCCGACAACTCCCTCCATCTCAACCCGCGCCTTGCTATTCCAAAATTAGAACACGCGCGAAAACTCCCACCTCCTGTGAAATCCCGACACGTGAAATGCCCGTGGTACCCCTGAACCGAAAGAACCGCCTCAAATTGGTGGGGGTACTTTCGTAACTTACCCCACATTTCGGACAAGCGCGTCTCTAAGCCATGGTTCCCCACTGCCATCCCATCCGCCCACCCATTCGTACACCGAGGCCGCGAAAACCCACGACGAAACCCCACACCCTGCTCCGTCCGCCACCCAGCTGGAGCCTCTTCCCCGACGACGTCGTCCACAGCAACACCTCGACGTCCCTCATCCACCGTACCGGATGAGGATCCATCGTCGATCTCATCGTCCCGCCGGTTCAGCCACCCCATCCTCCACCTCCAAGGAGCTGCCCCGACGTTCCCCTCGTCTTTCACGCCACCTCCATTCCCACACCGCTGTCTTTACCTGCACCACCGGAAGAGCATCATCATCACCGTTTCCTCGGATGAAGCTGCAGCCTAATCAGCTCCACCAAAGAGGTTGTACACTAATCGCCGCATTTTCTTCTTGATTCGATCTCACGGTGCTGTCGGCGCTCGGTCCCGAGCCGACACGGCGCGGCTCCATCCACGACGGCGTCGCCGGCCACTTCCTCCATGACGTCGCTCCCTCGGCGGCGACATCCACATCAGTAGGAGCTGCTGCTCTGCTCTTGCTCTTGGTCCCCTGCCTGGTCTGCTCTTGCTCGCGCTGCTGCTCTCGCTCTTGCTTGCGATGCTGCTCCGATTTAGCTACACTTCAGTCGACTGAATCGACTT